>NC_138773.1:13438668-13526168 GCF_965119305.1 Pelophylax lessonae | reverse complement strand
ATTGATTGTTTTTTAAAAAAAAAAAAAAAAAATTGCATTCTTACATGTTCCCCAGGTCAGTGCCCAGACCCCTATACTCTTTTTTTGGGCAATAACTTGCATTTATGTAAGCCTTCAAAATGAGGACTTTTGATTTTTGTTGTTCGAGTCACATAGACTTCAATGGAGTTTGTTTGTTCGAACAAACTTTCCCCCTGTTTGCGGTGTTCTAGTGCGAACCGAACCGGGG
This sequence comes from Pelophylax lessonae, assembly GCF_965119305.1. NCBI lineage: Eukaryota > Metazoa > Chordata > Amphibia > Anura > Ranidae > Pelophylax > Pelophylax lessonae. The sequence continues at coordinate 13,525,939 of NC_138773.1, read as the reverse complement.
GGTGTTCGGCTCATCACTACTGATGAATTATCAGTTGTTAAGGTTGCGGTGGTCAGCTTCCAAGGCCCACTGCTTAGCAACCAGCTATTTGTCAAAGAACAGCCTGGGGGTCCCCTGACCCCCCTGCAGTTTTTTGACAAATCCTGGTCCGCTTCTTTGCAACCAGCTCAATGCGGTAAATTACCAAATTGACCACTTCCATACCACTAAACATCATATGACGTCTTAGGCTTTTACTGGAGATATCTGAATAATGGGTAAGCTGCAGGCATCATTCAGATATCTTTTTTTTCTGCCCATGATTCCCTGCACAGTAAAAATAATCATAGCAGCAGTTCAGCCACTTGATTGTTTTTACAGTCACCCCCCCCCCCTTCCATTGCCCTCCGGTTCTTCTACAGGCTTGGTCATGTGCGCCAGAGAAGGAATTTGGTGACAGCGGATATTTACCATAGAGCTGACCGAGGACAGATGGTCCCCAGTCATCTCTATGACTCCCGGAGGCCGGGGGTGAGGTTATGACGTTGTTGTTAACACTGCCGTGTGTTTGGCTGGATAGCCTGTGATCATTCTTCTTTTTTTATCTCAGACTTTCAAGCCTAGAGGTGAGGTCTGGGGACCTATAGACCCCAGATCTCTCCATAAAGAGGACCTGTCATGTCCTATTCCTATTACAAGGGATGTGTACATTCCTTGTGAGAGGAATAAAAGTGATTAAAAAAAAAAATTTAAAAGGAAAGCGTAAAAATTAAAAAAAATTTAAATAAAATAAACAAAGAAAAAAAATTCAAGCGCAGAAGCGAATGCATACGTAGGTCACGTCTGCATGTGTAAACGACGTTCAAACCACACATGTGAGGTATTCCCACTAACGTTAGAGCGAGAGCAATAATTCTAGCACTAGACTTTCTCTAACTCTAAACTGGTAACCTGTAAAAATGTTTAAAACGAAGCATATGGAGTTTAAGTACTGAAGTTTGGCACCATTGCATGAGTGTGCGCAAGTGTGAGATGTTAGGTATCTATTTACTAGGTGTAACATCATCTTTCACATTATAAAAATTATTTGGTCTAACTTTCCTGTTTTGTTTTCTTTTTAAATTAATAAAAGTGTCTTTTTTCCCAAAAAACTGTGTTTGAAAAAATTGCTGCGCAAATACCGTGTGACATAAAAAAATTGAAATGACCGCCATTTTATTCCCTAGGGCAGTGATGGCGAACCTTGGCACCCCAGGTGTTTTGGAACTACATTTGCCATCATGCTCATGCACTCTGCAGTGAAGTTACACATCATGGGAAATATAGTTCCAAAACATCTGGGGTGCCAAGGTTCGCCATCACTGCCCTAGGGTCTCTGCTAAAGAAATATAGTACATAAAATGTTTAGGGGTTCTGCGTAAATTTTCTAGCAAAAAAAATGATGATTTTACATGTAGGAGAGGAATGCCGGAATTTGCCCGGTATGGAAGTGGTTAAATAATGCAGCAATTGCTGCTAAATTGAAAAAAATACAGCATTCTTAGTGAATTTAATTTTTACAACTAATTAACCAAATGCAGTATTTTACCACATTTTTTTTGTCATTATTCAACTCTTAGTGAATCGACTCTTTTTTAGCGTGGGAGGAGTTAGCTAGAGGGAGAAGGTTGCTGGCCATGGGAAGGAGAGCTATAAGGGGGAGAAACATCCAGGACCAGACACTTAATTCTTTCCTTCCCCCTGGGGGGGGGGGGGTTCCCCTGGAGATGGGCACAAGGGATAGAAATAGGCTAGTAAGGGATACCTCACTAGTGATGTCACGAACATAAAATTTGCGAACATCGGCGAATGTTCGCGAACATTGCGAACCGCCATAGACTTTAATAGGCAGGCGAATTTTAAAACCCACAGGGACTCTTTCTGGCCACAATAGTGATGGAAAAGTTGTTTCAAGGGGACAAACACCTGGACTGTGGCATGCCGGAGGGGGATCCATGGCAAAACTCCCATGGAAAATTACGTAGTTGACGCAGAGTCGGGTTTTATTCCATAAAGGGCATAAATCACCTAACATTCCTAAATTGTTTGGAATAACGTGCTTTAAAACATCCAGTGTGTGTATACGATCAGGTATGATGTTGTATCGATCAGGTAGTGTAAGGGTTACGCCCGCTTCACAGAGACAGACCAAACTCCCCGTTTAACGCACCGCAAACAACAGCAAACAGACCAGAACCGACCAAAATGGGACAGGAACTGGGCTTTAAGGGTTAGGTAGGGTTAGGTTTAGTGTTAGGGGCTAGGGTTAGGGTTACGGTGAGATACTTAGGGTTAGAGTTAGTAACCCTACCCCTACGCCTCTAACCCTAACCGTCTAACCCTAAGCACTAAAAATAACCCTAACCCTAGCCCTAACCCTAGCCCTAACCCTAATTCAAAAATTTTTTCTGGTTCTGGACATGCTACAGAGCTGAAACTTCACAGGTACACTTTTTAGACCCCCAGACACTGAATCACACAAAAAAAGTTCTTAAAAATTGTCATTTTTTGATAGAGAGACAATTATTGGAAAAGTTAAAAAAAAAAAATAAAAAAATAAAAAAAAATTAAAAATTTCTTTGGATTTAGCGTCTGTGGGGGCTAAAAGTGTACCTGTGAAGTTTCAGCTCTGTAGCATGTCCAGAACCAGAAAAAAATTACGAATTAGGGTTAGGGCTAGGGTTAGGGTTAGGGTTAGGATTAGGGTTAGGGCTAGGGTTAGGTTTAGGGTTAGGGTTATTTTTATGGCTAGGCTTAGAGGGTTAGGGTTAAGGTTAGAGGGTTAGGGTTATGGTTAGAGGGTTAGGGTTCGGTTTAGTGTTAGCCTAACCTAGCCATGTCCCGTTCCTTGTCCTCACTGACATCATTGAAGGTCTCTTCCTTCACCCAGCCAGCCACGTACAACACCAAGGGTCCCCGAAAGGTGGCAACAAGCCCCCTGGGACGCCTGCTGTGGTTGGTCTTCCACCTCCTCAAAGCCACCTTCCTCCTCTGACTTCTCTTCTTCAGACTTTTCTCTCTGCGTTGCCACAGGTCCAGCAATCGACAACGACAATGCTGCTTCTGGTGGTGATGGGGACCACAACTCTTCCTCTTCATGCTCATCTACGGCCTGATCCAGCACTCTTCGCAGGGCACGCTCCAGAAAAAACGCATATGGGATGAGGTCGATGATGTTGCCTTGGGTTCGACCGACCAGGTTTGTCACCTCCGCAAAAGGACGCATGAGCCTACAGCCATTGTGCATGAGCATTTAGTAACGCGGCCAAAAAATACCCAGCTCCGCAGAGGCTGTCCTCTTTTTTTTAAATTAAAGAAAATTAATGTTTTTTCTATGAAAAATGATCACGCTGATCGCTTTTGGTCTGTTCACAATGAAGCAACGACCTTATCATCTGGGGTGTGCCAACATTGCCAACACACTCCTAGAGGTGATCGCTTCATTGTGATACGCCCCTTCACCACAACAAGGTAACGATCACGAAGGGGAATTGACACATGTATGTGCCTTTTTTTTTTTTTTGCAGCCACAGTGTAGTGTAGCACCAGAGGCCAGAAAAATTAGGCATGTACACATGCATGAAAAATTAGGTATTGTTGCAGCCGCTGCTGTAGCAGCGGCCGGAAAAATTGAGGTTTTCAAGGCAGAAAGTGCACTAAAACATTGCGGCTTGAACCGTAGTTGGTGGCGGAGACGTCACGTAAGTCATCCGGCATGCAGAGATTAGCCCAAGGCATCTCATCAGGCCTTTTTTAGTCAAATGCATCCCCCACTGTCAGTCCCTTCGGGATCCATGCCTCATTCATCTTAATAAAGGTGAGGTAATCGAGACTTTTTTGACCTAGGCGACTTCTCTTCTCAGTGACAATACCTCCTGCTGCGCTGAAGGTCCTTTCTGACAGGACACTTGAAGCGGGGCAGGCCAGAAGTTCAATGGCAAATTGGGATAGCTCAGGCCACAGGTCAAGCCTGCACACCCAGTAGTCAAGGGGTTCATCGCTCCTCAGAGTGTCGATATCTGCAGTTAAGGCAAAGTAGTCTGCTACCTGTCGGTCGAGTCGTTCTCTGAGGGTGGACCCCGAAGGGCTGTGGCGATGTGTAGGACTAAAAAAGCTCTGCATGTCCTCCATCAACAAGACGTCTGTAAAGCATCCTGTCCTTGCCGGCGTGGTTGTGGTGGTAGGAGGAGGATTACTTTCACCTCTTCCCCTGTTGGATTCCCGTTGTGCTGTGACATCACCCTTATATGCTGTGTGAAACATACTTTTCAACTTATTTTGTAGCTGCTGCATCCTTTGCGACTGCCGGTAATTAGGTAACATATCAGAGACTTTCTGCTTATACCGGGGGTCTAGTAGCGTGGCCACCCAGTACAGGTCGTTCTCCTTCAGCCTTTTTATACGAGGGTCCCTCAACAGGCATGACAGCATGAAAGACCCCATTTGCACAAGGTTGGATGCCGAGCTACTCATGTCCAATTCCTCGTCCTCACTGATGTCATTGAAGGTGTGTTCTTCCCCCCAGCCACGTACACCACGGGTACCAGATAGGTGACAATGAGCACCCTGGGATGCCTGCTGTGGTTAGTGTTCCTCCTCCTCAAAGTCACATTCCTCCTCTGACTCCTCTTCCTCAGACTCCTCTTCCAGTGTTGCCGCAGGTCCAGCAAGCGATGGTAAGGATGTTTCTGGTGGTGGTGATGGTGACCACAACTCTTCCTCTTCACGCTCATCTACGGCCTGATCCAGCACTCTTCGCAGGGCACGCTCCAGGAAGAAAACATATGGGATGATGTCGCTGATGGTGCCTTCGGTGCGACTGACTAGCTTTGTCGCCTACAGGCATTGCGCATGAGCGTCCAGTAACGTGGCAAAAAAATACCCAGCTCCGCAGAGGCTGTCCTAGCACCCCGGTCATACAAATACTCGTTGACCGCTTTTTCTTGTTGGAGCAGGCGGTCGAACATTAGCAGTGTTGAATTCCAACGTGTCGGGCTGTCGCAAATCAAGCGCCTCACAGGCATGTTGTTTCGCCACTGAATATCTGAAAAGTGCGCCATGGCCGTGTAGGAACGCCTGAAATGGCCACACACCTTCCTGGCCTGCTTGAGGACGTCCTGTAAGCCTGGGTACTTCTGCACAAAGCGTTGTACAATCAGATTCAACACATGTGCCATGCACGGCACATGTGTCAACTTGCCCAAATTCAATGCCGCCAACAAATTGCTTCCGTTGTCACACACCACTTTGCCGATCTCCAGTTGGTGCGGGGTCAGCCACTGATCCACCTGTGCGTTCAGGGCGGACAGTAGTGCTGGTCCGGTGTGACTCTCTGCTTTCAGGCAAGTCAACCCCAAGACAGCGTGACACTGTCGTATCCGGCATGTGGAATAGCCCCTGGGGAGCTGGGGGGGGTGCAGTTGGTGTGGAGCAAGACGCAACAGCAGAAGAGGACTCAGCCGAGGAGGTTAGCAAAGAGGATGGAGTAGGAGGAGTAGAGGAGGTGGCAGCAGGCCTGCCTGCAAGTCGTGGCGGTGTCACCAACTCCTCTGCAGCAGAGCCACGCATTCCATGCTTGGCAGCCACCAGCAGGTTTACCCAATGCGCAGTGTAAGTGATATACCTGCCCTGACCGTGCTTTGCAGACCAGCTATCAGTGGTCAGATGGACCCTTGCCCCAACACTGTGTGCCAGACATGACATGACTTCCTTTTCCACAATAGAGTACAGGTTGGGGATTGCCTTTTGTGAAAAATAATTTCGGCCGGGTACCTTCCACTGCGGTGTCCCAATAGCGACAAATTTTTTGAAGGCCTCAGACTCCACCAGCTTGTATGGTAAAAGCTGGCGGGCTAAGAGTTCCGACAAGCCAGCTGTCAGACGCTGGGCAAGCGGGTGACTCTGTGAGATTGGCTTCTTACGCTCAAACATTTCCTTGACAGACACCTGACTGTGGGCAGGTGAGCAGGAACTGCTGAAGGTGAGAGGCGGAGGGGTGGGTTGTTGATAGGGGGCAAGGAGGACAGCAGTGGTTGACGTGGCTGAAGATGCTGGACCAGGAGGAGGATGGTGGCTTTGAGTTTGTGTGCTGCTTTTACTCATGTGTTGATCCCATAGGCGTTTGTGATGTGAGATCATGTGCCTTCGCAAAGCAGTTGTACCTAGGTGGGTGTTGGACTTCCCACGACTCAGTTTCTTTTGGCACAGGTTACAAATGGCATCGCTGATATCAGAGGCAGACACACAAAAAAATGCCACACTGCTGAGCTTTGCAAGGACGGCATTCTGGTGGTGGCAACAGCTTGCGTTGATTGGCGTGCTGTCTGGCTGACCCCGGGTGCCGAAGCTACATCATGCTGTCTGACTGCGCCACTAGCTCCTTGCGATGACCTCCTCCCCCTGCTTCCAACTCGTCTCCTCCTCCTCTCTGTCTCCCCATCTGAACTTTCCCCCTCTTCTTCTGCTCTTCTTCGAGCAGGCACCCAGGTGACATCCACAGACACATCGTCATCATCAGCCGCTTCACTTGACAACTCAGCAAAGGCAGCAGCAGCAGGTACAACATCATCATCATCACAATGTACGTCCATGTGTATAATGCTGCCTGACTGAGACATATCCCCGTTATCTACATCGTCTGGCACTAATGGTTGTGCATCACTTATTTCTTCCAACTCATGTGTAAATAACTCCTCTGACAGATCAAGTGAAGCGGCTGTGGTGCTAGTGTTGGTGGTGGTGCCGGTGGGCGGGCGAGAGGTAACTTGAGAGGTGCCCGAAGCTGAGCGGGAGGAGGATGGTGCATTAGGGTTCCGAGCGGAAGCTGTAGACGATTGGGTGTCCTGTGTAAGCCAGTCAACTATGTCCTCAGAATTTTTTGAGTTCAGGGTCTGTGGCCTCTGAACACTGGGCATTATTCTAGGGCCAAAGAAAATCACAGCACCACGACCACGACGGCCCTTGCGGGGTGGCCTGCCTCTGCCTGTCATTTTTTTTTTAATGTGTTGTACTATGAGTGCAAGGTGCTGTGCCACCCTATAGGAGTGTTGGGCAGTGGGTACAGTACACTTTGTGGACCTGACAGTCACTGGCAGCCCAGGCAACTGCAATTATAAAAAAAAATATATATATTTAATTCGCAAGCTGCTGTGCCACCGTATATATCAGTGGTGGGTGGGCACACAGTGGCACTGCAGTGGGCACAGTACACTCTGTGGACCTGACAGTCACTGGCAGCCCAGGCAACTGCAATTATAAAAAAAATATATATATTTAATTTGCAAGCTGCTGTGCCACCGTATATATCAGTGGTGGGTGGGCACGCAGTGGCACTGCAGTGGGCACAGTGCACTCTGTGGACCTGACAGTCACTGGCAGCCCAGGCAACTGCAATTATAAAAAAATATATATATATATTTAATTTGCAAGCTGCTGTGCCACCGTATATATCAGTGGTGGGTGGGCACGCAGTGGGCACAGTACACTCTGTGGACCTGACAGTCACACTGGCACCCAGGCAACTGCAATTATAAAACAAATATATATATTTTTAATTTGCAAGCTGCTGTGCCACATTATATATCAGTGGTGGGTGGGCACGGAGTGGCACTGCAGTGGGCACAGTACACTCTGTGGAACTGACAGTCACACTGGCACCCAGGCAACTGCAATTATAAAACAAATATATATATTTTTAATTTGCAAGCTGCTGTGCCACATTATATATCAGTGGTGGGTGGGCACGGAGTGGCACTGCAGTGGGCACAGTACACTCTGTGGACCTGACAGTCACACTGGCACCCAGGCAACTGCAATTATAAAAAAAATATATATATTTTTAATTTGCAAGCTGCTGTGCCACCGTATATATCAGTGGTGGGTGGGCACGCAGTGGCACTGCAGTGGGCACAGTACACTCTGTGGACCTGACAGTCACTGGCAGCCCAGGCAACTGCAATAATAAAAAATATTTTTTTTTTCAATTTGCAATTGCAACAAGATGCTGTGCCACCGTATATATATCAGTGGTGGGCAGTGCACTTCAGTGGGTACAGTACACTCTGTGGACCTGACACAGCACTCACTGCAATTATGACGGAGGAAAAAAAAATATTTTTTAAAATGCAAGGTACTGTGCCTGTGCCACCCGAAATGAGTGTGGTGTGCACACAGTACAGTCTGTGGTGGGTCTGTGGCCTCTCACACACAGCAGGCAGGTAACTGCAGTGCACAATATATATATATATATATATATATATATATATATATAAAATACTCAAATACCAGCCCTCAAAAGGGCTTTTGGGGACAATAGATATATATATATATATATATATCCAAAAAAAAAACTCAAATACCAGCCCTAGGAAGGGCTTTTTGGGGTGCTGTCCTTACAGCAGGAGTGTACCAAGAACACTGGCTAACAAGACCGGGAACTGTCCCTAGCTATAACAGCAGCAGCAGCACCAGCACTTTCCCTGCTCTCAGTAACACAGAAATGATCTAAGATGGATGCTGCCCTTGCTTATTTATAGGAGGTGGGAGGGTGTGGGAGGGAGGTATGCTGATTGGCCTGGAATGTGTCTGCTGACTGTGATGTTCAGGGTCAAAGTTTGCCTCAATGATGATGTATAGGAGGTGGACCGAACATCGCATATGTTCGCCCGCAGCGGCGAACGCGAATGTACGAAGTTCGCCGGGAACCGTTCGCCGGCGAACCGTTCGGTACATCACTATACCTCACTAGCCAGGGGGAGACTAAAGACTATTAATGGAGAGAATCCTTTTGTTTAAACTGTGTTTGTCCCAAGGCCTGTTTGACTGTTGAATATCATGCATTATCAGTAAAGAAGACGTTTATTTGCATGTGGCCTCTGTGTGAGTTCCTCAGATAATGCATCAGATAAAGAAAATACAATTGCAGTGATGCCACCTGGCTGTCGAGCCCTGGAGGAGTTGGGCCAGTGTACTGGTACCCCTGGAAGTGGGGGATAGAGCTGCGTAACCAGAAAGGTGGGTCGAGGATATGGTTACCAGCCCACACCCACGCATTGAGAGGAGGAGAGTCGGAGTTACAGACCAAGGGCTGGTATGCCTGAGAAGGTTAATGTCTTTTATGTCAGGGCTTCAGCTGCCACATGCGTGGGAGTGACATCATAGCTCCGGCCACTCACAGACCTGGAGCCCGCGAACCTGGAAGAAATGCCGGGGGAACATGTCAGCCCTCTCAGGAGTGACCGGGCGCCACTGCAGTTGCTAATATGTGATGCATACAAGCACATTATGTCATTATCTTGCAGGTCTTTTTTTTTTTGTTTTTTTTTAGGGTATACAAACGATTTAAGACCCAACTATGGACAATTTTTTAATGGCCCCCAGGAGGTTTAACAGTTTGCTGCCTGGCCACAGTACATTTACTGGGTAGGCAAGATCACGCACATGTACGTCATCCAGCCTGTTCCAGGTCAGAAGCATACAGCACTCTGCTCCCGCAATCATTGTGTCCAGTACGGATTATGCCCACTTTGTGCACAATGTCAACAAAGCTGTTATGAATGAATTTCATTCATAAACAGCTGTGATTGACCCACAGCTATCAAGTGTTACCTGGGCCAATCACAGCACCCTGTACCATGTGTTAGCTGTGAGCTAATCACAGCACACAATAGTAAATCACAGCTGTTATAAATGTAAATCATTCATGACAGTTCAAAACATTGCTATTACAATAATCATCACTGTAACAGAAAAGTGTAAAAAAAAAAAAAATAATAAAATCCTTAATCACCCTCAGAGTAGTACAGAGTCATTATGGTGACACTGAACAACTCTGATTAAAGTAGGATTCCTGTGTTAATTAGTTGTCATTACGGAGTGGTGACATGTTTATATCACACTTTCTGCAGTGGACAGATATGATCTGTACAGCACCCAGTTGTGACTCGCCCACAGGCACTATTTAACAACTATACACAGCTGTTCCAGGCCAGACAGTACTGTCCCTCACCACACACATGATGATATCAGTGCTTGGCCAGACTACAAATATTTACCACAATTAATGATGATACCGGTGCTTGACCAGACTACAAATACTGACCACCATTAATGATGATACCGGTGCTTGACCAGACTACAAATACTGACCACAACTAATGATGATACCGGTGCTTGACCAGACTACAAATACTAACCATAATTAATGATGATACTGGTGCTTGACCAGACTACAAATACTGACCACCATTAATGATGATACCGGTGCTTGACCAGACTACAAATACTGACCACAACTAATGATGATACCGGTGCTTGACCAGACTACAAATACTAACCATAATTAATGATGATACTGGTGCTTGACCAGACTACAAATACTGACCACCATTAATGATGATACCGGTGCTTGACCAGACTACAAATACTGACCACAACTAATGATGATACCGGTGCTTGACCAGACTACAAATACTGACCACAACTAATGATGATACCTGTGCTTGGCCAGACTACAAATATTAACCATAATTGATGATGATACCGGTGCTTGGCAAGACTACAAATATCAACTAAAATTGATGATGATACAGGTGCTTGGCCTGACTGCAAATATCAATCAAAATTGATGATGATACTGATGCTTGGCCAGACTACGAATATTGATCAAAATTTATGATGATATTGGTGCTTGGCCAGACTACAGATTTCGACCAAAATTGATGATGATACTGGTGCTTGGCCACATTACAGATATCAACAAAAACTGATGATACCGGTGTTTGGTCGATTGATGTTGATGATGATTAGTGATGGACAAACATCTGCCAGGGCGGTTCGCGAACGCCAGCCGCAAATTTTCTCAAAAGTCCGCGAACCCGCGAGTTTGCGGCGGGCCCCATTGACTTTAATGGGAGGCAAACTTTAAAAACCTTTAGGTCATATTTGCAGCCACAAAACACGTACTAGCTGTGCACAAATAGTCCCAGCACATGGGCAATGTCATAACAGAAGTATTGCAATTGAAAAAGTTGCCCTAAATTTTTTTTTATTTTTTTACAACAAAAAATATATATTTTATTCATAAATCAGCCAGAAGTGACAGCAGCTGGTAAATACATTGTCTATTACATATAGGGTCCATTCACACATCTGTAAAATGGGTCCGCATCCATTCCACAATTTGGCGGTATCCCTTCCGCATCTCAAAGTGTCTCATCCGATCCCGGAAATGGTATGGCAGTTTGATTGTGCTCCTAGAGTCCCGACCGGTTTCGTCAGCACGCAGGCCGTCGTTATCAAGGGTCATAGGATGTCAAGGCCCTATGACCCTTGACAACGACGGCCTGCGTGCTGACGAAACCGGTCGGGACTCTAAGAGCGCAATCACACTGCCATGTCATTTCCGGGATCGGATGAGACGCTTTGAGATGCGGAAGCGATACTAGTCATCCCCAGACTTTGTTTGATTGAATGCCCATTTTTACCTGTCTAAATGTAAGTGTATTTACCTTACTTTTAATAAATTGCTTGAGCGTACTTCACCATATTGGCCATTCCTTTATTTTATACCACTGAGGAGCGTGGGGTTGGCTAAGGAATTTGGAGCATATCTGTACACTGGCGATTGTAAGGTGGATCCTTCAGGAGGGCTCAGACCTACTCTGGATTCTGATTATCATTTTGCTTACATTGACCCCCCTATAACTCAGGGGTCGGTGCTTTCTGGTAAGCATTCTTACACATTGGGTGTCCATGTGGTGAAGGGAATTAAGATCTGATTATATGTGGAAGAATCATCTTTTAGAGACTGCACTAAATTTTGTTGGTGTATGGGACTTTATCTTTTATTCACTCACTTATTGTTGATGCACTTTATATTTGTTTATGCACTTTAATTAATTGTTGAAGCACTTTATGTTTATATATATTTAAATTTATATTTGTTAATGGCTCACTATTGGCACTTTTCCACTCCATGGAACCGAACAGTTCGGCTCGCTTTTGTGCTTTTCCACTGCTGGTTCCGCATGGTACGGTGTAGGAACGGTTCGGTATGATACGGTACGGCGGCGCTTTTCCACTGCATGGAACCGAACGGTACGGCTCTCAAAAACAGTACCACCTTGATTGTAGTTCCAAGAGGTACCATACCCGGTACCATATCCCACAATCCTTTGCATGCAGTCACTACTAGCCACTAATTGGTCAGAGAATCCCACCCACCCCGTTGTTATCCCACCCACTTAACTTTAGTACTACTTTAGTGGAAAAGCAAACCATACCGTACCGTACCGAACCGTTCCAACACCGTACCATGCGGTACCAGCAGTGGAAAAGCAAACTGGGCCAAGCAGGGCCAAGCAGGGCTGAGTAGAGCCGAGCCGGTACTTGCAGTGGAAAAGTGCCATCTGTTTGACAATTTTAAAATACACAGGGCACTTTAGATGTGCGCGGCTCTGTACACCTTATTAGGAGTATTTATACCATTCATGCGTTTCACGATTCAGTTGCAGCTCCTATATATGGTTCACACCTATATATTGCACTTTATGGATTTATCCTACATATTTAATTTAAGATAGGATTTACACGTTTATATCTATTTTTTCCATTAGCGCAGGTACTGTTGGCGATTAACGCCAATATATATTTTTTATCTCTGCCTGTCATGTTTTTTCATTACCCTGTGACAAAAGTCTCTAGAGAATCGCAGTATATCTGGAAAAAGGTAGATAACACCCCACTTCAGTCTTTGGTATTGGGGGGGCCACTGGTCTATCACACCAGTTCTACAAATAATTGGCCAGTAACTGTTGTCACTGTGTGTAGCATAGTCAACACAGCAAGAGAGGCCAAATTTTTGCAGGACTAAAATACACTCTTAGTAAAGTATACTGTTAAATAACACCCCACTTCAATATGTGCTATTGGGGGGCCACTGGTTTATCACACCAGTTGTTGAAAAAATTGGCCAGTGAGTTTGGTGCTGTGTGTATCAGACTTCACACAGCAACAGAGGCAATGATGTTGCAGGACACAAATACACTTGTAAAAGTATACTCAGCTAACACCCCACTTCAATATGTGCTATTGGGGGGCCACTGGTCTGTCACACCAGTTCTACAAAAAACTGGCCAGGGAGTTTGCCACTGTGTGTAGTGTTGCTGCAGAAATGCTCAGTTTCACCACCACACCTGTCACAATGCTGCACAGTGCACAATAATGGTACTAATCCACTATAATATGCTTTCTACAAAGTATATTATACTGTGGATTAACCCCCTCCCCCAGACCCCCTTTTTAGTGCACTGCACAGAAATACCAAAAAATTTGCAGCACTTTAAATGACTTTTGTGGACATTGACAGATCGATTTGTGTGTGACTGCAGCCGATCTCTAACTGCCCCTAAAGCAACCACTGGATACCTTGGATACCTGCCCCTATAGTAAAGAGACTGTAATAGACCCTAAAACGACATTGGAGCACTTTAAATGACTTTTGTGGACATTGACAGAGTGATTTGTGTGTGACTGCAGCCGATCTCTAACTGCCCCTAAAGCAACCACAGGATACCTGTCCCTAAGCTCTAAAGATACTAGACCTATACCGAAATACCAGCCCTCAAAAGGACTTTTGTGGACATTGACAGAGCGATTTCTGTGTGACTGCAGCCGATCTCTAACTGCCCCTAAAGCAACCACTGGATACTCTCCCTAAGCTCTAAAGATACTAGACCTATACCGAAATACCAGCCCTCAAAAGGACTTTTGTGGACATAGACAGAGTGATTTTTGACTGCAGCCGATCTCTAACTGCCCCTGAAAGCAACCACTGGATACCTGTCCCTAACCTGAAAAGAGACTGTAGAAGGCCTATACCAAAATACCAGCCCTGAAAAGGACTTTTGTGGATCTTCACAGCGCTATTTGTGTCTAGCAAACTCTCCCTGATGAGCACAGCAGACCTCTCCCTACACTGGCAGAAAGCGGAATGTGAAATGGCCGCCAGATCGGGTCTATTTATAGGGTAGGGGACTCTCCATGTGCTGGAATGTTTAAATTGGCTGTCCTGTTCCACCTGATGGCTGTGTTACGGGTCAAAGCTCTCCCCAATGTAAACAAATATGGCCGCTGCGAACGACACCATGTGTTTGCAAATTTGGCGGGTATGGAACGAGCAAAATTCGCTGCGAACCGACCGCCGGGCGAACCGCAAGGCCATCTCTAATGATGATATATCGGTGCTTGGCCAGACTACAAATATTAACTTAAAATTATGATGAACCCAATGCTTGGTCAGACTACAAATATTATCTATTAATTGATGATAGTACTGGTCTCCCACATTACCTCTTCAGCAAGTGGAGGCCATTCAAATAAATATCAAAACGCAAAAAGTTGGTGGTCTACAGAAGAAATAACAACTATCTTTTTCGACACTGAAAATCATTTAAATTAGGGGAAATATTTAGGAATAATGTCCATTTTAAAGTTATTTGACAGAGTTAACCTACCCTCCAACTCGAAAATTGTGTTGTCCAGATAATTCAAAATCTTCTTCGTCTCCGTCTCTCCCATCTGTAGTATGATATTTACCAGTTTATCCTTTCTCCCTCTAGGTTCCTGAACTTTGTACACATCGTCATATTCCTGAGGGGTTAGGAGTCTCAGAGATTGCAGTTCCACTAATAAACTGTCTATATTCTCTAAAGGTACTTCTGTCAGTTTGCATCTCAGGTGTTCAGAGGTGTGTGAAACCTCCAGAGTGGAAGCCATGTCACAAGGATCTTGCAACCTAAACAAACAGAATGTGTAATTAGTTGGTAAATATAAGACATAAAGCAGAGTGTCTCATAAAAGCTTTTCATCTGAGGACCTGTGAATCAGATCAGATTGGATTGCATGAAGAGACCAACTCAGCAGAACATGTCATGATCAAAGGAAGGCAGATCATTTATATACATTATATGAAAATATCAAATCAGCATGAAAATGTAGCCACTATTGAGGAAAAAAACAGATGCCTGATAGTATTAGGTATTTATAAATCTTGGATTTTCTGACTGGAGGGCTGTACAGAGGACTGATGTGTCACTTATAACTTACTGCTTTGAATAATGGTAGATACCAGAGAGCAGGTCAAGGGCAGATAAATAAATATATCATTACAAGAAATTGAACTGAAGAACTGAACTGTGAACACAGCACCCATGAAAAAGGCAAGCAGCGGACAGAGCCCTAATCACTGGGCATCCTGTGTTCTCCATACAGCTTATTAATTTCCCCATTACTGACTTACCATATCTTGTTTTACACTGTGTGCCTGTGTAGAGGTGGCTATCCTGGTAGAAACTGGGGTTTGCATTTACATGACAGAGCCACCCCCATAGGTTGATGATGTGAACACTGATGTAATAATTATACAAGGTTCAGAAAGCACAGATCTGCAAAATGAAAAGAAAAAGAAAAAAAACCACCATAAAAAGCACTGGAATATATTGACATAAAGCAGGGGTGGGGAACCTTTTCTCTGCCAAGGGCCATTTGGGTATTTATGAAATCATTCGGGGGCCGTAAAATATTATCAACTTAAAAATGTGCCTGTTATATTTGGTCAAACATTTAAATTAACTCACCCCTAATGTGATGGCTGCAACTGCTTCTCTTTGGTGAGGTGTGTGATGTTAGCTGGTATTGATGATGTACTGGTTTTACAGGTTTGCGTCCGTTAGTCTGGAGCGCAGTCGACTCTTTGTGGTGGTAAGTTTTGATAGGAACTGCTGGTGGGTACAGCTGGCTGGTACTGCTGGTGGGTACAGCTGACTGGTACTGCTTTAAGTAATGCTGGCTCTGGCTGGTACTGCTGTGTATGCTGCTGGCGGGAAATGCTGGCTAGCAGTGGTGCCGCGCTGGAGGAAGAGGCAATGTTTCCTTTATTGGTCACGGGCGGAGTGCATTTGATATCACTCCGCCTGTGACTCACTCAGACTGTCAGAGAGTCGAAACTATACAGGAAGCATTGGCTTCATTCTGACAGATCAGCTGAGAGACACAGACTCAGCTGCATGGAGGGCCGGACCAAATGACTTTGAGGGCCGCATATGGCCCCCCAGCCATAGGTTCCCCACCCCTGACATAAAGTGACACTCAATATATTTTATTAAATGGAATTAACAGATCCAAAAGCTTCTTTGTTAAAGGACCAAATGATATTCAATATTGAAAAGGCATGATATAAAAGCAATTTTGCTGAAACTAAACTCAAACACTAACAGTATCCTCTTACAGCAAAAAGCAGCTAACACGTGATCTTGAATATAAAAGTAGATCCCATAAAACCAGGGCTTTTTTTCAGCGGGGAACGCGGGGGAACGCAGTTCCGGCACCTCCAGGACTGAATGTATGTACAGTAATGGCAAGGGGTGCTGGAGGTGTGCTGCAGGGTCTGTTGATGCTGGTTGCTGGGGATCTATTGTCACTGGAGGGAATCTATTATTGCAGGGGGGTCTGTTGCTGGGGAGATCTGTTGTTTCTGGCAGGGGATCTATTGTTGCTATGGGTGGGTCTTATTTTGCTGGGGGGTCAGTCATTTCCGGGAGGGATCTACTGTTGAGGAAGAGGTCTATTGTTGCTTCCGGGGGTCTATTGTTGCTGAGGAAGGGGGTGGTATTTTCTTGTAGGTGGTCCATTGTTGCTGGGGGGGAGGCATCTATTCTTCCAGAGGGTCTGCTGATGCTGGCTGTGAGGAGATCTGTTGTTGCTGCTGCTAGGGAGGGGGGTGTTTTGTTGTGAGTGGTCCGTTGTTGCTGGCTGCAGGGGATCTATTCTACTGCTTTTCTTGTTATTAACAAGTTCAATACAAATTAGTTAGTACCACAAATGTTACTGTATTATCTAAAAGGGGTGGTCTTCGGAGGTGGGTAGTGGGTGGAACGAAGAAACGGTGCTCGGAGGTGGGTAGGGGCGGAGACAAGGGGTGACTTGAAAAGGGGGAGTTCCGGCACCTATTCTCTGAGAAAAAAAGCCCTGCATAAAACAATAAAATAAAGTGTAGCACTGATCAATATGATTAAATGTAAAAGACACCCAAGTCCATATACAGAGATGAAGAGAGTTCCAGATGAAGTGACCACTCCACACTGATAAAACTCCTTGAAAGTGGAATTAAAGAAGAGCCACCACTGAGTTCAATCACACTGACTCTTACCAAATATCTAGGACCCTTATCACAAAGGTCATAGGTAGCAGAGATCTCAAAAAGGATAACTGTACCAGTGCTCTCTTCTATGATAAACAATCTCCCTCCTCATGGACTCATCGGCTCATGCCGAAATAAGGTAAACACCTCTCATAGTGTAATATGATATGAGCGATTTATTGAAAAAAAAGGTATATAGCAGCTTATATTTGAGCAGGATGGAAGCAGCATATGTTGTTTCCTCTGTTGTTGAAAACGTATGTTGGTTTCCAACCAACAAAATGGCCGCCGCGTCCCCCGTTCGTGATCACGTCAGGAGCCTACGGTGCGTGACGTGATCACGAACTGGTAACTGTCGAGCGCCTTTCTTTGTAGAGGAAGTCCTCTACAAATTCGGATTATCAGGCCACTTTCTCACTGCTATTATGAATCTTTACTCCTCTCCCAGTGCACGGTTTGGACTTCCGGCATCACCTCTGATAAAAAAAAAAAATTGTTTCTTTACTTTCTCCTCCATTTTCTGTAATTTTGGCTTCATGGCCAAACGATTCTTACTCCAGCCCTGGCAGTACTTGGCTCTGAAGTTTTTATGTTCAGCTTTCAAACATTTCAGTTTCTCCTCGGCTCTTCCAATCGCCTGAAAACTATCAATGATCTTCTGTCTGTAGACATCCACATGCTCACCAGGGCCTGGACCCACAGTCAGGTCCTCCACCTCCACCTCCTCCTCCTCACTAGGCCCCGAGTCATCAGGGCATCCCTCCCAGGGCCTCCCCCAGGATCAGGCATTGTTCCTGGGCCAAGCTAGCAGGCAAGGCCCAGGCTTGAAAAAGACTGGTTGTCAGAGAGAGCTCCTTCACTGTGTCCTCCTCCTTCTTCCCAATTTCTGTTTATTAAAAGTCTTGCAATCAATAAGCATAAAAGCAATATACATAAATAAATATATACATATTTACATGAAAAGGGGAAAAAAATACATAGCAAGTTCTGCTCTCAAATAAAGAATGGTTTTACAGCAAAAGCAAAACTCACATCATGAACATATCATTAACAGATGATAAAAAGACAAACCTTACCATTACAAAAGGCCTCGATGGTAAGGTTTGTCTTTTTGCTGATGACACAAAGATATGTAACAGGGTTGATGTTCCTGGAGGGAAACGCCAAATGGAAAAGGATTTAGGAAAACTAGAAGAATGGTCAGAACTCTGGCAACTGAAATTTAATGTGGATAAGTGCAAGATAATGCACCTGGGGCGTAAAAACCCAAGGGCAGAATATAGAATATTTGACACAGTCCTGACCTCAGTATCTGAGGAAAGGGATTTAGGAGTAATTATTTCAGAAGACTTAAAGGTGGGAAGACAATGTAATAGAGCAGCACGAAATGCCAGCAGAATGCTTGGATGTATAGGGAGAGGTATAAGCAGTAGAAAGAGAGAAGTGCTTATGCCGCTGTACAGAACACTGGTGAGACCTCACTTGGAGTATTGTGCGCAGTACTGGAGGCCATATCTCCAGAAGGATATAGATACTCTAGAGAGAGTTCAGAGAAGAGCTACTAAACTAGTACATGGATTGCAGGAAAAAACTTACCAGGAAAGGTTAAAGGACCTTAACATGTATAGCTTGGAAGAAAGAAGAGACAGAGGGGATATGATAGAAACTTATAAATACATAAAGGGAATCAACTCGGTAAAGGAGGAGAGCATATTCAAAAGAAGAAAAACTACCACAAGAGGACACAGTTTTAAATTAGAGGGGCAAAGGTTTAAAAGTAATATGAGGAACTATTACTTTACTGAGAGAGTAGTGGATGCATGGAATAACCTTTCTGCAGAAGTGGTAGCTGTAAATACAGTGAAGGAGTTTAAGCATGCATGGGATAGTCATAAGGCTATCCTTCATATAAGATAGGGCCAGGGACTATTCATAGGATTCAGATATATTGGGCAGACTAGATGGGCCAAATGGTTCTTATCTGCCGACACATTCTATGTTTCTATGTTTCTATGTTTCTGTCACCTGCCACTGCCTAAGTATTTTCAGACACGGGCAACATAAGCCGGAAGCTTGCCATGTCGGACTCTCTGACTTTTAACTGGCCCGCCATCTTCCCAGCATCGCAGAAAAGGCCTAAACCAAGATTGAAAAATACCCACCCATCCCGGCGGGGTCTCTGCGAACATATTACCAAGATTATACTTTAAAAAGAGCAGAAAAAAAAAACTATAGGGTTGACCATTCCTAGACCACCCTCCTGCCTGGACAGGTAAGTTACATTGCGTTTGATCAGGTTCAGCCTATTTCCCCATAACAGTTGGAAAAAGCAGCTGTACACCCTTGCATAGAGAGATTCCGGCAAGATACAGACAAAACTGACATACAAAAAGATTGGGATTAGGTAAGTTTTAATCAAGTCAACCGTTTCCCTCAAGGAAAGTTTCCATTTCTTCCAGCTTGCCACCTTGGCATTGGCATTCAACAACCTGCTTTCCCAATTTCGATGACCATAGTCACCAGGACCAAATTTGATGCCCAACACTTTAATTTCCTGCTGGGGCTCTGGGAAGGCATCCAGAAGTTCGAAGCTTTCACCCTCCTCACCCATCCAGAAAACTTCACTCTTTTCATGATTGATTTTAGAGCCAGAAGCCTCCGTGTACTGCTCTATCACTCTATCACAGAGACCACCTCCTGCGCCTCCTCCATCCCAGAGATAATAACAGACACATCATCGGCATAGGCCACGACCTTCAAAGGTGGCACACCAGCAATGCCCAAAGGCACCCCACACAACGATCCACCCTCTAACCTTCTTATGAAGGGGTTGATTGCGAATACATATAGCAGGGGGCTCAAAGGACACCCCTGGCGCACCCCAGAGCCAACCTCAAAAGGCCGTCCAACCCAACCATTAACAAGTGGGAAGCTCTCAGCCCCTTTATATAATGTTTTCAGCCAATCTATAAACCTTCCCTGCAGGCCGTATCTAAGAAGTAGCATATACAGGTACTCATGTTTGACTCGATTAAAAGCCTTCGCCTGATCCAATGCCAGCAAGTACTTTCTCCATCCAGCAGCCCTGCATCGCTCCAAAGCCTCCAGGACAGCTAAAATTGCTGAAAAGGTACTTCTGCCCTGGACCAAGCAGTGCTGATGATTGGACAACAAATCGCCTGCTACTGACGACAAGCGCCAAAAAAGAATCTTTGCCAAGATCTTTCTATCAACATTGAGAAGACTGATGGGGCGCCAGTTCTCAATTATTGAGGGGTCTTTACCTTTTGATAGAAGAATCACAGCGGATTGCCTCATGGAGGGAGGGAGAGAACCCTCTTCTAAACAGCTGTGATAAACCTCCGCTAAAAAGGGAGCCAGAATGGACTTAAAACACTTGTAAAATTCAGCTGTCAACCCATCTGGCCCAGGCGATTTTTTGGTAGCCAGCTTCTCTATAGCACAAACTACCTCATCCGCTGAAATTGGTTCTGTCAAATTTATCAAAGGCAATGTATAATTTCCCAATCCTGGAGTAGAATCCAGAAAGCTTTCCATTCTGTCCCGATTAAGGTCCTTTCTTCCCAGAAGGTCTGCGTAATATGACCTGAAGATCTCCAGGATCCCTGATCTAGACTTCACCAGGGAACCCGTACTATCCCTCAGACCTATGACCGTCTTAACTGCTATGCCTTGCTTACAGTTCTGGTAAGGATCAGGCGAATGATATTTCCCATAATCTCTCTCCAGAACCAAGGAGGCATGCCGGTCGTATTGACACTTCCTAAGAAGAAGCTTTACCTCAGAGATCTCCCCTGGATCTCCTCCATACGAGACAAGACGATCAAGCTTCCTCCGCAAATGATGGTAGGCAATATACATACCAAACTGCTTCTTCTTACTTATGGCCTTGAAAAGTCCAATCGCCCTTTGTTTCACAAGCTCCCACCACTCTGACTTACTGCTGCAAAAGTCCAGAATAGAAACCTGTGCCTGAAAATAATCCTCAAAGGATTGTCTTACCTCTACATCTTCCAGGAGAGCCGAATTCAGTTTCCAGGTACCCCTTCCCCTGGGTGGAGTGTCCGAGGCATTCAGAGTCACAGACAGCATACAGTGGTCAGAGAACTCCACCGCCCTCAACTCAGGAGCTGAGAAAGCAGCGTTCTCCTATAAAAAAACCCATCTATCCTACTCTGACTATTCCCTCTCTGAAACGTGAATCCCGTGCTGCCAGGGCAGTGTTTAATGTGCACATCTACCAGGCCGGCTATCTCTAAGAAAAACGCTATCATAACCCAGCCTGTCTATGGAGACCCTCCTGTCTTCAGGCCTAATTATGGTGTTAAAGTCACCTCCAAAGACAACCTGCTGGGATGTAAAAAGGAAGGGCTTGATCTTTGTGAGGAGGCATAGATATTGATCAGTTGCAGGTCCTGCCCCCTAACAGAGACGTCTAAGACCATGCATCTCCCCATTTCTACCTCAATTACCCACCGGCACGTTGCCATATCGGTTTTAAAAAGAACCGCAACTCCGCTGCAAGGCTCAGCCGCAAGAGACCAAAAGGAGGGACCGCATCTCCACTCCCTTTTTGCTAGATGGACATCGGCCAAAGTATTGAGCCAGGTCTCTTGCAAAAATAAAATCTCAGCATCCAGCTCACTGAGCAAAAATAAGGCAATATCATGAGCTCTTGCAGTTTTCTCACGCTGGCGACATTAATGGTCGCCACCTTTATCGGAGCGGGAACTGCCATCAGGATGATTGGGGTAGTCGTTTCTTAACCTCTACCACACTCTCATCACCCGAAACAGCTCTCTTTACACTATGTGACTCCCCCTCATCCATAGATGATAAAGAAATAGATAAATCCGACACCAACTCCTCCCCTGATAAAACAGAAAATGTGTTGCCAAGAGGAACCTCTCCTGGGCCTGACTGTAAGGAGGAAATGACCGCTTTACTGGTCTTCCTCTTTTTCTTTTTCTTCCTCCTTGTCCTCTCCCACCCCTCCTCATCCGAATCCCCCACAACAGAGGGTGAGACATGGGACATGGACACCCCTCCCTCAACCCCATCCACCCCACCACCATCCAGCACCCCTGCACCCTCTTGGCCACGTTTGCGGTGTCGAGAGACAGGGACTGGAGGTGGAGTAGGCCGAGGGGGAAGATCCACTATACCCGCCCCCCCCCCAGTAGCTTCCGCTAGTCTGGAGGATCTACGCACAGTAGATGTAGGAACTACAACAGGAGGGACAGACTCAGGGACCACATCACCAGGGGAAACAGAATCTGACACAACAGACACAGGAGGGGCAGCAACAATTTCCTCTCTAACTTCAGCTGCTTCATCTTCTTTATCAAGCCTCTGCAGCTCAGTCTCCAATCCTGGCAGGTTATGCAGTGCCTCTGGGCACTGGCTATATGGATGACCCAGCTGCTGGCACAAATTGCACCGAATCTGGGTGCATTCTCTGGCCAAATGGCCTAAATCCTGGCACAGAGAACACTTCTTGAGGGTGCAGGTTGATGCAAAGTGGCCTTTATCACCACATTTATTACACACCTTAGGCTGACCTTGGTAGAAAATGGTCAGCCTATCCCTACCCAGAAAGGCTGAGCAGGGAAGGTGCTGAACTACATTGCCCAGCACCCCCAATTTTAGTGACACTGTCCAGGCCCCTGTCCATATCCCATGCTCATCAAGGACCTTCCACAGTGGAGTGAGGACCTCGCCATATCGGCGTAGCCATACTATTAAATCAGCCTCTGGTATGGATTCATTACGCACCAAGATTGTCACTGATTTTATCAGAGGCGGCCTTGAGATCACCTTTGGCACCAAACCACTCCACTGCTGAAGGCCCTTGCACCTCCTATATCTCTCCCAGAAGAGATCCAAACTTTCAGGTTTTACGAAAGACAAATCAAATTCATAACTTCCCACCGGGCAAATCAAAGCAAAAATATCATAAGCTTTAAACCCCATTTCCAAAATCAACTCAGCCACCTTACTGGTGGAGTTCCATCCCCGTCCCACTTCAACTGAACCACATTCCTCCTCCTATACCCACTAACCAGCCCCCCACCAAACCTCCCTGAATTGTGATTATTAACAGAATTTCCACCACCCACCCTGGTGCGACTCCCCAAAACTGAAGCATAGCTGCCAACATTCCTCCCAGCAGAAAATCCATCAGTTTGTTTTAAATTATCTGACACAGACTTAGCAGATAACGATTGCACAGATTCGGGATTGATCTGTGCAATCAATGAATCTTTCCTCTGCTGAACAGGGGGAGAAATGTAATTTCTATTTTTCCCAGCATTACTAACCCCTTCACCACCACCACCCACCACATTTATTGCTTTAACATTAATGTCCTTTTTTATACTTGCTGGGATATTTATTATTCCTGTTGTCTTAACAGCAGAATCCATAGTTGCTGCTGCACTGGTAAGAGCTTCAGCGGTCATCTTCTCTTCCACTAGGACAGGGTTTTCAGCTGTGGAAATGGCATTCTGTTTTAACACAGGCACAGGTGAAACATTGCAGGAGACTTCCATAGCTGCTTCCACTCCAATTGCAGCACCATGTTGATACCCTCCCCCACCAGGAATCAGCTGGTCAATCAGTACTGTAAGACTGGGAGGCTCAGGTGAACATGAAGCAGGCTCTTTGGAGCTGCCAGCCATTTTGCTTGCTGTGGGACTACTGGTCTCAGCCAGACCAGCAAAATCCATGCCTGGGGTGTTTAATGCATGTCCATCTACATTCATTTGATGGTCAGGGGACTCTGTCAGGGATTTTCCCTGCATGTCTGCACTTGGTTTCTCCACAGCAGTAACTCCAATAGGCAGATGACTGCAGAGCTCCTTCTCACCTGGGACACCATCCACTACAGCAGGTGGGGCAGACATGCTGGAAGGCAGCATGGTGCACTGGGATTTCTCCACCAGTACTGGCTTTGCTGGCTTGAATCTCCTCTGCCCATCTTCAGGGACTTCTGATGGATCATCAGAAAATACAAACTTGTCTGCTCTCAGGGGTGACTCCATCTCCTGGATGAATGACAGGGATCCATGTCCACTCTCAACCCCCTGGCTGGTTGCAGCTGGTGATTCCCAGGTCTGTCTGGTAAATCTCCTCTCATTATCAAACTTTTCTTTAAAAGCTCCACTTCTGTCTTTTAGCTTTTCCAATAATAAAGATTGTTTCTTTACCTTTTCTTCCAATTCCTGTAACTCCGGCTTCATGGCTGTGCGATTTTTACTCCAGGCCTGGCAGTACTTGGAGGAGGAAGAAGGATTTATGTTCAATCTTCAAAATTTTAAGTTTTTCTTCAGCTCTTCCAATCGCCCTAAAACGATTGATAACCTTCTGGCTGAAGACATCCGCATTCTCACCAGGGCCTGGACCCACAGACAGGTCCTCCACCTCCTCCTCACTAGGCCCTGTGTCATCAAGGGGATCCCTCCCAGGGCCTCCCACAGGATCAGGCATTGTTCCTGGGCCAAGCTAGCAGGCAAGACCCAGGCTTGAAAAAGACTGGTTGTCAGAGAGAGCTCCTTCACTGTGTCCTCCTCCTTTTTCCCACTGACCACCAATGTAAGGAGCATTCTTCCAACTGACCACCAATGTAAGGAATATTCTTACCACTGACTACTAATGTAAGGGACATTCTTCTTACTGACCAGTGACCACCAATGTAAGGAATATTCTTACCACTGACTACTAATGTAAGGGACATTCTTCTCAGTGACCACCAATGTAAGGAGCTGTAACCAAAATGGTATAGTTTGGACAGAAGAAGTTCGAGAATTGAGATTTCAATATCAATAGAAAAACAATGCAGTGATTTCAAACTGTATCTGTAGAGTGAATTTTTTTTTTTTTTTTCGTTGAGGCATACACTTCAAGGCTGGGAATGGAGTGGGTGGGGGCTTAAAAAATTATTTCAGGATTTTATTTTTGTCTGTTACTCCAGTGGGTAGATTTTCTTCCTTTCTTGTCCCTGTGAAAACAGGAAAAGGAAAGAAGAAGGTGGGGACATGAAGGCTTTGACAACAATGGACAATACTTACTAAGAATTTGTTTTCATTTTTAGCTGTTCTCCTATTGGAGAGATTTTCAGCAGAAATTGTCTGACTTGGAACGGTTTCCCGAGGTGATACAACAAAGTTTCATTTTCACTTCTTGCAGTTTTTGCATTCGATCGCTGTTAGGAGCTCGGTGTATAGGGTGTATCGCAGCTTCCAGAATCGGTGAGTAAGATTAATAATTGGGGTGTCACAGTATGTTAGGGGTTGGGAGTTCAGTTTAGGCTTTCATTGTTTATTAGATGTAGGATGGATAAAAACTCAACTTATATCAGTACATTGTCAGTAAGGAGTTAAATCTCTCAGCAACAGAGAACAGATAATTTAATAGACAGGATGTGGTGCGGACTGATAGACAGGTGCTCAGAGTGTAGCGGGATGACACGATTATTCACCTTCCCTCTGACAGCATGAAATGAGAAGCTCACAGTATGCAGTGAAATCAGAGTATTTCAGTCCAGGAGAACTGTGCAGGACTGGAGGGAAGACCGGAGGGTCAGATTAGAGCTGAACAATCCTTTCAGTGCCCCCTTTCTACCACACTGCAAGGATAAATGTTTGTTAAATCTAGGGGT
This sequence comes from Pelophylax lessonae, assembly GCF_965119305.1. Lineage (NCBI taxonomy): Eukaryota > Metazoa > Chordata > Amphibia > Anura > Ranidae > Pelophylax > Pelophylax lessonae. The sequence goes on along the minus strand of NC_138773.1, from coordinate 13,500,044 downwards.
GCACAGATAAGAAGGAAAAAGTGTTACCTTACTCCCTGCCCTGCAGGCTCCCTTGATCATATCTTATGCTCTTCAGGCTGTTGTCACATGCTCACCCCCTACAATGGTTAATTTCCAGGAATTGCATGTGATGGCTCCAACACCCTGCCTACAAACCACAGCTTCAGGAAGTGAGGGAGGTCCTCAAATCCAAGCGGTAGAGCAAGTAACACACCCTGTTGAGCAACTCATGGACTAAAAAGACGCATTAACCCCTGCAGTGTGTGTGGGGGAGGAGGCACTGCAAGAACCGTTTTTTATTCCCTGAGTTCAGCTTTAAAATTGTGTTTATAGTACATGTAAAAGTACATGTGTAGGGAATGGTCAGAACCATTTTACTGTATGCCTTATTGTCCTACAGACTCAACAGTAACTATGAGGGAAAGTCTCCAAAGTAAGGTGAATCCTCTCTTCATTGTCACCAGAGCAGGTGTCCCTATTGGAAAATTTCCTCTCGCCTCTTGTTCTGGTAACAAGTGTAGCATTTTGGATTTACCACCATTTTTTGTCTGGAGACAAATAGAGAGGGTGAGTCACCCCAGTAGGGAGACAGACAGAAATATACACTGATCAGCCATAGCATTATGACACCTACCATAACATGACCACCACCTAATATTGAGGAGGTCCCCCTTTTGCCACCAAAACAGCCCTGATCCATCAAGGCATGGACTCCACTAGATCTCTGAAGGAATGCTATGGAATCTGGCACCAAGCCGTCAGTAGCAGATCTTTTAAGTCCTGTTAGTTGGGAGGTGGGGCCTCCATGGATTGGATTTGAGATCTGGAGAATTTGGTGAACTGAGATCTGGAGAATTTGGAGGCCAAGTAAACATCTCAAAGACACCTTTTATTAATCTGTGCTCACGTTCAGATACTCACACGCCTATTGTAGCCTCTTTTGGCTGTCGACATGGGTCAGCATGGGCACCCTGACTGGTCTGCAGCTGCACAGTCCCATACACAACAAACTGCGATGGTCTGCGTGTTATGACATCAATGAGCCTTCCTTCCCCACCTCCATCAATGAGCATTCCCTCCCAACTCCATCAATGAGCTTTCCCTCCCCAACTCCATCAATGAGCCTTCCCTCCCCATCCCCAGGGCCGGACTGGGTATGAAAACCAGCCCTGGAAAAAATTACATACCAGCCCCATAGCATTGCATCGTCATACCAGCACAACGTTGAGTTCTTGTTCATAAAAAGGTAAAATCATGCATTTTAAAGCACATTTAATGAGAGCATTATTTATAGATAAGACCGATATAAAAGCACACAAAGGACTTGTATATAAAGAGCACAAAAAAGTTGTAAACGTGGCGCAATCACCAAGATTAGACCCTTTATTGTTATGGTGATTAGACTACATTTAAAACTTTGCCCCACAATAGCTCTTTAATGTAGAACCCCTATTGTTCCAAATATCACAGTAGACCATTATCCATGAAATTGTGCCAGTCCCATCAAAATTGTCCAAATAAAGAATAATCAAAGAGCTTTACTTCAAAGTATAGGAAACAAATAGTTTCCAAACTTTATTAACAACATATATAAAATTACTCAAACACACAAAACAGTAGTAAATGCAAAAAAACTTTTTAAAAAGGTAACAAAGTGCAAATGTTTTACAAGACAGTAATTAAATATAATAAAAACGTGCAAAAACCTTTGGAACTCAAGTTTAAATACCTTGAAACATATTGCTAACTAGCTTTCTAGTCCAATTTTATAACTGAAAAATAGTACCAGTATCATGGCAAGCAGCAACCCAGTTCAAAACGTAAAGTACAAACATTACTCAAAAAGTGCTTTAAAACAAGTAAAATATTAACCAACATTGTAATGTTATGTAAGCAGCATCCCTTGTAGTAAGCTGCTTTTCGAAGCCAAAACATCAATGATGGTTTCATTGCTTAGTCCAATCAAGGCCTCTTTCTCCACGGACATAAGCATAAGGGCCTCCAAATGTGTTTGCGAAAGGGAATTTCTTAGCCTGTTCAAAATGTATTTCAGTTTTGAAAATGACCTCTCACATGCTACTTGTGAAGAGGAAAGGGTCAGTGTCAATTTATATGCATTATAAAGTGAACTATACGTTAGACTGTGCAAGTTGTAACGCACTAATACATTGTAGCAGCAGGCTATACAGCTCTTACAAGTCTTGCACTTTCCACTTTTATCACCAACATTTGAGAATGGCTGTTCCTCAGTTTCAGAGATGAGATGAGAATGGATGGTGTCTTCATCTTGACCTTCATTGTTAGCATCACTATATTCTTCATTAACTGACATTTTTAATCTTTGCCACTTTGATGCAAAATCAAGGAGCTCACTTTGCAGTTTCTCTTTAGTTGCACTGGAATCAAATTTAATCACAAGTCTACTCAGTCGTTCTAATGCACTGTTAGGAAGGTCTACTAAAATATCTTCAAAATTTTTGGGATCTAAACATGCCAAATCTGCAAATAACTGACCATGGGTTGTAAATCGGCTATGCAGGCTATTAATGATCTTGTCTAAGGTCACATTGTACACCTCCACCCGGAACTGATCACTTGCTAACAGAATTGGTTCGTCTACTGCAAGCTCACCAGCCATTCTTTTCTTACGCTGTATTCTTCGAGGTGATGGAAAGTCTTCCTCAATCACAACTTGGCAGTCAGTTGTATCCAACTTGCTGTTTGCCCAGACTGCAAACGTCTTTGCAGCATCTACAATCATTTTGGAATCCCGATCATGTGCTTGCAAGTTGTTTACCGTTTCGGTCACCATTCGGTATGCCTGCAGTACATCCATACCTTGTGTTTGCAGGTACAAGGATAGTGGAGTGGTATTTTTGAAAATAAATAAGTACAGCTGTGCCGTTATAATGGTGTGGAATTTTTTAAGGGATTCTACGTAAGTTCCAGCCTTGTATCGAATGTCAGCATTAAAATGATCAGAACAGGATATCTCTGCCATGGTCTGGATCAAATTTACATACAAGGCTTGACTTGGATCATTCAATGAACCAAACACCTTTGTAAGTGCCGCATCTCTGGACCACCACCTTGTTTCTCCAATAACAGAAAGAGATCGAAATCTCTCTTCCTGAGACTTTTCACGCCATACATTCATCCGGAGGTAGGATTCACGGATAAATACAGCACAGGAGTTTAACAAGCCGAACAACAATACTGACTGAACAGATATCTTTGTGACGTCCATCATAACCAGATTTAGTACATGTGCATAGCACCACACATGAATCTGGCCAGGTGCTTTATTACTCAGCCAAGTGCTGAATCCATTGTACTGACCCTGCATATTAGAAGCTCCATCTGTTGAGTTCCCAACACAGTTTGCAACATCAATTTCCATGGATTCCAACACATCACAAACCAGTTCACACAAAGCCTTCCCTGTTGTGGATGTGCAGTTTACTACAGCAACCAGACGTTCATGGACCACATCTGTGACATACCGAATTATTACCGAACACTGGTCTGACACATTTATATCCTGAGTTGTATCAAGCTGTATTGAGAACATGCCAGCATCTCTGATCTCTTGGGCAATACCTTTTTTCAGAAGTGCTGAAATTACACAGATGATGTTGTTTACTGTTGTTTTTGAAATTAATGTAACAAAGCCACCACGTCCTTTGCTACTTTTTGCACTTTGATGCTGCTTTTTACTCTTTTTAATAATTGTATCAAGGTGATTTCGCAGCAAGGGATCAAATTTGCTTAGGAGTAGCAAAATCTCAAGGAAATTTCCATGGTCCAACTTTTCATTTTCTAAAGTATATGCTGCTTCAGCTGTTGCCCGATAGCTTAGGCCTCTTTTTCCAATCAGCTTGATGGTTTCAACTATCCGCTCTAGGATGGCACGTTTTCGCTTCACTTCCTCTTTCCTGGCTGTTGTTTGTTTCTCGAAGAAATGACTGGATATGTTCATATTCTTCGACCTCATCAAAAATGATTCAGAGCTATTATTGTGAAGGTTACTTCTTTCGTGCTCTTCAATTCGCTGGTACATGTGCTTTTCATCAATGCAACCATTAATAAAAGCACTGTCTTCTGTCTTTTTACTAAAAGCTAGACACACCATGCAGAAAAAAGCACCATGTCCATGTGAATATGTCAACCAGTTACGCTTCTTTCCATCCCTCCTCTGATATAACTTTTTGGAATTAAAAGAAAGGACAACTGGTTGGCATGGATGAAATAATAAGAAGGAATCTAAATTTTCCGATTTTGGTCTGATAAACCACATTTTATCATCAACTGTGTCAGACATGCCCTCCCTAATGCCAACTACTTCTGGAATATCTTCTGTTAATGATCCTTCTTCATGTTCTTCAGTTTCTAGCTCAACAGGAGCTTCAATACAATGGACACTATCTTCACCTGCATCGGTATCTACATCAAACTGTACAGTACTTTGCACAGCGCTATGCATTGCTGTGCTACAGCTAGCACCACTGTCTTCATCTGTAGATGCAGGTGGTAAGTCATGCTTTGTTGCCACCATCTTAAACAAGCTACTGACTTTTTTATACTGGTGTGCATCTTTTTCTAACAGTTTTTTTTTTTTTTTCACGTTCTTTTTCTGCTCCACCTTTCTGTTTTCTTTTACCTTCACCCTTCTTATCCATGGCAATCACTAAAAAAAAAGAAATATATTTGCTATATTTGATTCAGCTACAAAACAAATGAATTACATCTGAACCATGGGCAAAATTATCCAGAATCCCAAACTATGGGAATGGATGGATTAGAAGGGTAATTCTAATCAAATTGCTTATAAAATGTCCGCTGGGTCATGTGAAAATTTGGGAAACATGTCCCAATGAAGCCAAATTATATATTTCAGAAATAAAAAGCTTGCCAGGGGTAAAGCCTGGTATTACAATTTTTATGAACTCAACATGAGACACTTTTTTTAAGCCAATGTACAAAAGCATTATATACATCAGCAGAACAAGACTTTACTACCCACATTAAGCAATGCAGGGTAAAAAGGATGAAGCAGATAGATTACCCGTACAGAGAATAACAAACCAACATAAAAACAAATCCTAACCCTGCATTGCAGGTATAGAACAATGTAATACCATATGGCAGACATGAACTGAATAACACATGCAAGCCTGCAACGGCAGGTATAGATCAACAGAATAACACATGCAAGCCTGCAACGGCAGGTATAGATCAACAGAATAACACATGCAAGCCTGCAACGGCAGGTAAAGATCAACAGAATAACACGTGCAAGCCTGCAACGGCAGGTATAGATCAACAGAATACCACGTGCAAGCCTGCAACGGCAGGTATAGATCAACAGAATACCACGTGCAAGCCTGCAACAGCAGGTATAGATCAACAGAATACCACGTGCAAGCCTGCAACGGCAGGTATAGATCAACAGAATACCACGTGCAAGCCTGCAACGGCAGGTATAGATCAACAGAATACCACGTGCAAGCCTGCAACGGCAGGTATAGATCAACAGAATACCACGTGCAAGCCTGCAACGGCAGGTATAGATCAACAGAATACCACGTGCAAGCCTGCAACGGCAGGTATAGATCAACAGAATACCACGTGCAAGCCTGCAACAGCAGGTATAGATCAACAGAATACCACGTGCAAGCCTGCAACGGCAGGTATAGATCAACAGAATAACACGCGCAACCCTGCAACGGCAGGTATAGATCAACAGAATAACACGTGCAAACCTGCAACGGCAGGTATAGATCAACAGGAGTTTTTTTTTCGCGATATTTCTCTGAATGATGTCTCACCCTATGCTCTGCCTTCTGTGCAGGTATAAAATCTCAGCCTCAGCAATATTCCAGAGTCCAGGTTGTTTCTGTATCACCTCACTGGTACAACAATTTAAAGAAATCAATCACAATGCAGTACTTTACAAATGTGTGAAGTAAAAAAAAAAAAAAGTTTTCAAATGTATACTTCAGGCACCAACACAACTTCATCTAGATAAAGTTCTGTGGATATCATGAAAAATGATACATTTGTATTACGGGAGGGGGGGGGGGGGTCAGCATTGTATTAGGGGCCCTAATACAATGCTGATCCCCCCTCCCCCTAATACAATGCTGACCCCCCCGGCCCCCTCCCCCCTAATACAATGCTGTCCCCCCGGCCCCCTCCCTCTAATAAACTTCTGACCCCCCCTCCCCCTAATACAATGCTGTTCCCCCCGACCCCCCCCCCCCTTATACAATGCCCCCCTTATACAATGCCGATTCCCCTCCCCCTAATACAATGTAGGCATACGATGGTGTCAGATTTACATGCTGCGATTAATTAAAGTTTTGCCATGGTATACGGTATTATTAGTATTCAATCATATGAAAAATGAAGCCATCAGTGTCTGGCCTACCTGGTGATGACTGGTTCTGACGCTCAGCTCTGATTCGATGGCCTGGTCATTAAAGAGGCAAATCCTTGCGGTCCAGAAGTGGTTAAACCTAAAGGAGGACCGGTGTTTTTATTTATAAATTACTTTACTATTGCTTTAGGCCTGGTTCCCATGTATGCGGGTTGGCAGCCCACATTTGCACAGGCATAGCAGCTGATTATACAGGTTGATTTGCACAACATATACTGGATAACAATAAATTTGATTATAAAATAATTCATACAATGTATACTAAAATACGCTGTGTAAATGATGCAATGTGCAAAAAATGCAGTAATAAACAATACAAATGTGCAAAAATTGTGTGCAAAAATACAATTTAAAAAAGGGACTATTGTGCTAATATGCATTAACATATATGTGCAATAAAAGTGCAATGTCGGCCGAGTTCTATTGAACCGACTGATGCCATCCGATATTCGGCCCATACTAGGCTTTACTTTATGTACCATGAACTGTAGATATATTAATTATTATCAGGGGTTCCCTCCCTGAGACCTGAAACTTATTTCAAGGGTTCAATGTGTTAACATGGTTGAGAAAGGCTGTTGTGGAGTAGATTTAATTTTTACTCTGGTTTTCATTCTGAGTAGATGGCTGACCACTTACTAAATCTTTTTTTGTTTCAAGTATCATTACATTCTGCAAGGCCTTATTTATAGCCCCTGAAATGCAATTGGTATGGTCCATAGTTCCAGCACCAAAATTTCTCTGCTGCTACTAATAGAAGGGGTGGTTATACAGCTGAGATTGATGACGAATACTGCAGTCCCCCCCAGAAGCACTGTGAAAAACCTGCTAAATCTTAACAAGATGTGCTTTGTAAAGCTCAGAGTATTAATGTAAATTAAGGGAACTTTCTAATACAGTTACATTCCCAGACGGCATTAGCTGATAACTCACTGATTTTACCTTTTGCCTACAGTTGCCTTCTAAACACAGGATGTCTGCCCTTGTCCAAATGACCCACTGCATAAAAAAGGAAAAGACTTTCAGTTAAATCACTTCATAAATAACCAGAGAGGCAAAACCCACTGTAAAAATGTAAGACCATGAAGCGCTGGCTAAAAGCAGCCACAGTATTTGAAGCTGCTGACTTTTTTTGAGAGTGGGGGAAGGGGGCCTGGGGCTCCCTTTTTAAGTTTTGATGATTCTATAGTCAGTGGTGGGATTCAAAAATTTTAGTAACCAGTTCCGACTTTCCCAGCAGAATGACCAGTGTGCCCCCTTTTAATGCAGAATGACCAGTGTGCCCCCTTTCAAGGCACAGTGACCAGCGTGTCCCCCCCTTTCAAGGCACAGTGACCAGCGTGTCCCCCCCTTTCAAGGCACAGTGACCAGCGTGCCCCCCTCTTTCAAGGCACAGTGACCAGCGTGCCCCCCTTTCAAGGCACAGTGACCAGCGTGCCCCCCTTTCAAGGCACAGTGACCAGCGTGCCCCCCTTTCAATGCACAGTGACCAGCGTGCCCCTCTTTCAATGCAGAGAGACCAGCGTGCCACCCTTTCAATGCAGAGAGACCAGCATGCCCCCCTTTCAATGCACAGTGACCAGCGCTGTGCGCCCCCCTTTCAATGCACAGTGACCAGCGTGCCACCCTTTCAATGCACAGTGACCAGCGTGCCACCCTTTCAATGCACAGTGACCAGCGTGCCACCCTTTCAATGCACAGTGACCACAGCATTGCCCCCATTCATTGCAGAGCGCCACAGCATTGCCCCCATTCATTGCAGAGCGCCACAGCATTGCCCCCAATGATCATTGCAGAGTGCCACAGCCTTGTCCCCATTCATTGCAGAGCGCACAGCATTGCCCCCATTCATTGCAGAGCGCCACAGCATTGCCCCCATTCATTGCAGAGCGCCACAGCATTGCCCCCATTCATTGCAGAGCGCCACAGCATTGCCCCCATTCATTGCAGAGCGCCACAGCATTGCCCCCATTCATTGCAGAGCGCCACAGCATTGCCCCCATTCATTGCAGAGCGCCACAGCATTGCCCCCATTCATTGCAGAGCGCCACAGCATTGCCCCCATTCATTGCAGAGCGCCACAGCATTGCCCCCATTCATTGCAGAGCGCCACAGCATTGCCCCCATTCATTGCAGAGCGCCACAGCATTGCCCCCATTCATTGCAGAGTGCCACAGCCTTGTCCCCATTCATTGCAGAGCGCACAGCATTGCCCCCATTCATTGCAGAGCGCACAGCATTTCCCCCATTCATTGCAGAGCGCACAGCATTTCCCCCATTCATTGCAGAGCGCACAGCATTGCCCCCATTCATTGCAGAGCGCCACAGCATTGCCCCCATTCATTGCAGAGCGCCACAGCATTGCCCCCATTCATTGCAGAGTGCCACAGCCTTGTCCCCATTCATTGCAGAGCACACAGCATTGCCCCCATTCATTGCAGAGCGCCACAGCATTGCCCCCATTCATTGCAGAGCGCACAGCATTGCCCCCATTCATTGCAGAGCGCCACAGCATTGCCCCCATTCATTGCAGAGCGCCACAGCATTGCCCCCATTCATTGCAGAGTGCACAGCATTGCCCCCATTCATTGCAGAGCGCACAGCATTGCCCCCATTCATTGCAGAGCGCACAGCCTTGCCCCCATTCATTGCAGAGCGCACAGCATTGCCCCCATTCATTGCAGAGCGCACAGCATTTCCCCCATTCATTGCAGAGCGCACAGCATTTCCCCCATTCATTGCAGAGCGCACAGCATTGCCCCCATTCATTGCAGAGCGCACAGCATTTCCCCCATTCATTGCAGAGCGCACAGCATTTCCCCCATTCATTGCAGAGCGCACAGCATTTCCCCCATTCATTGCAGAGCGCACAGCCTTGCCCCCATTCATTGCAGAGCGCACAGCATTTCCCCCATTCATTGCAGAGCGCACAGCCTTGCCCCCATTCATTGCAGAGCGCACAGCCTTGCCCCCATTCATTGCAGAGCGCACAGCCTTGCCCCCATTCATTGCAGAGCGCACAGCATTGCCCCCATTCATTGCAGAGCGCACAGCATTGCCCCCATTCATTGCAGAGCGCCACAGCATTGCCCCCATTCATTGCAGAGCGCCACAGCATTGCCCCCATTCATTGCAGAGCGCACAGCATTGCCCCCATTCATTGCAGAGCGCACAGCATTGCCCCCATTCATTGCAGAGCGCCACAGCATTGCCCCCATTCATTGCAGAGCGCACAGCATTTCCCCCATTCATTGCAGAGCGCACAGCATTTCCCCCATTCATTGCAGAGCGCACAGCATTTCCCCCATTCATTGCAGAGCGCACAGCATTTCCCCCATTCATTGCAGAGCGCACAGCCTTGCCCCCATTCATTGCAGAGCGCACAGCATTGCCCCCATTCATTGCAGAGCGCACAGCCTTGCCCCCATTCATTGCAGAGCGCACAGCATTGCCCCCATTCATTGCAGAGCGCACAGCCTTGCCCCCATTCATTGCAGAGCGCACAGCATTGCCCCCATTCATTGCAGAGCGCACAGCATTGCCCCCATTCATTGCAGAGCGCCACAGCATTGCCCCCATTCATTGCAGAGCGCCACAGCATTGCCCCCATTCATTGCAGAGCGCACAGCATTGCCCCCATTCATTGCAGAGCGCACAGCATTGCCCCCATTCATTGCAGAGCGCCACAGCATTGCCCCCATTCATTGCAGAGCGCACAGCATTTCCCCCATTCATTGCAGAGCGCACAGCATTTCCCCCATTCATTGCAGAGCGCACAGCATTTCCCCCATTCATTGCAGAGCGCACAGCATTTCCCCCATTCATTGCAGAGCGCACAGCCTTGCCCCCATTCATTGCAGAGCGCACAGCATTGCCCCCATACTACTTACCACCTGGCACGACGACTGGATGGGACACACACCACACAGCACACACACACTGCCAGCATGAAACCCGCCAAACCGGACTGAAGCTGACCTCGCTCTGATCACATGCTGGCGTGCGTGCAGTGTGGGAGACTGGGAGGGGGGAGGGATCGTCGGCGCCAGACTCCAGTCTCCAGTTGAAAACATGCACCAGCCAGAGCCGCCGTCCACCGCGCAGGCGCAGCCGGCCAGCCACCCCGCCGTGACGTCATGCCGTTCTCAGGCACAGCGGGAGCGCAGAGGGGGCCGGGGCAGTGCACGCAGCCTGGCTGCACAGCGTCGGCGGCCGCCGGCCAATCGGCGGAGAGCACCGCGAGCGGCCAATCAGCGGCGAGCGGCCCCATGAAATCCTTAAAGCGGCACTGCTGGCAATATTTAAAGCGGCGATCTGCGGCGGCCGGAAATATTTAAAGCGGCGCTCTACGGGCGGCCAAATCAAAGCGGCCCCAGGGCCGGCGGCCCACCGGGAATTATCCCGGTATCCCGATACGCCAGTCCGGCCCTGCCCATCCCCATCAATTAGCCTTCCCTCTCCATATCCATCAATGAGCCTTCCCTCTCCATATCCATCAATGAGCCTTCCCTCTCCACCTCCAACAATGAGCCTTACCTCCCACCTCTATCAATGAACCTTCGCTCCCCACCTCCATCAATGAACCTTCCCTCCCCACCTCCATCAATGAGCCTTCCCTCCCCACCACCATCAATGAGCCATACCCCCTCCACCCACACCACTATCAATGAACCTTGGCTGTCCATGACCCCTGAGTGTTGCCAACCTCCCGAAACATTATTAATTGACAAAACATGTAAATTCTACTGGCAGAGCACATTTTTTACTGACAACCTGAAAAATGACAGAACTCCATCTGATATTTAAACATAATATGGAAACACTGGCCATAGTCATATCAGGTAATTTGACTGGTTTACACTTAATTTTTCACGCTGTGTTGAATTCTATCAGCCCCTCATATACTGTATACAGACAGTTGTAAAAATCACTGTCCGTAACTTTGCTGATGGTTGGCAACTCCCTGCTCCTTGCATTTCTTCTTCCAGGGAAGAGCAACCTCTTGTATCATGAGAGGGCAAAGGGATAGCGAACTTGAGAACCTCCTTGAAGCTACCGAGCTCCGAATAAAGGACCGCAGTTTTATCAGGATCAAAACGTTATGTTGTGAAAAAGAAACAATATGTGGTAAGTGCAGTCTATGTACAGTATGCTGTTTCTAGGAATACATGGGAGATTTTTACACTTATAGTATCATTGTACTTTAATATTTGGCTGTCAGGCTGTAAGCTATGGTCTAAAATCCCCTATACCACTTTACCCTTTAACAGAACATTATTATTATTTCTTTAATCATAATAAAGATAACAGGGTAACAGGGACATCAAGCTGCTAATACAAAATCTTTACCAGCTCAATACGGGGAGCAAACAAATGCGTTATTTATGGGTGTCACTCAACTATCTAATCTAGGAGTAGGCTGCAGTTAAAATATATCCAAAAAGGAAAGAAGGCAACTGTTTTCCCACACCAGAGGGACCTCCCCCATTTTACTGACCAACTGGACCATATAGAAGTCACCCTGCCAGAACGGACAACTGGCAAACCAGCTAGACTTGACGGCCAGCCCCTCCACCTCCAACCTCCATGGTGCACCTACACCCGCTGACAAAGGAGCCGTCCTTATTTCTTACAGCACCTTCATTTGCATGACCTGTGACAGACTCACCTGGGGTAGAGGCTTTTGGAGGGAACTGCAGGCTAGCGAGTTTGGGCCCTGGCATTTGAGAGAGCTTAACCACTTGCCGACCGCCGCACGACGGCGGTCAGCCCCTCCTGGGCAAAGTGACGTATATATACGTCACTCGCCCGCGAGCCAATAGGGGGCGAGCGCGCGCCACCGGAGGCGCGCTCCCGCCCCCACTCGTTCACTGTCATCCCCGCGCGAGTGACCGGCGGCTCGGATGTCCCCCGGCTACCCGCGATCGTCCGCTGCAGAGGGAGAAAGGCAGGCAGCTGATGTAAACAAAGCCGCCTGTCATTCTCCCTGGTGAAACTGCAGAGATCATACGATCCTGCTATGTAGGATCGTATGTCTCTGTGGTTACATGAAAAGCCACACCCCTTTACAGTTAGAAGCACCCCCCTAGGGACACATTTAACCCCTGCATCTCCAAAAAAGTTAACCCCTTCCCTGCCAGTGTCAGTTTTACAGTAACAGTGCATATGTATTGCACTGATTACTGTAGTAATGTCACTGGTACCCCCAAAAGTGTCAAAAATGTCAGTCGAAGGGTCCGATCTGTCCGCCGCAAAGTCGCAGTCCCGCAAAAAAAATCGCAGATCACCACCATTACTTATTAAAAAAAAAAAAACAATAAAAATTACAAAAATCTTTCCCTTAGTTAGTAAACGCAATAACTTTTGCGCAAACCAATCAAAATATGCTTATTGCAATTTCTTTTTACCAAACATAGGTAGCAGAAAACAAATTAGCCTAAAATGTTAAAAAAATTAGATTTTTACATTTTTTTGGGGGGGGATTTCAAAATTGTCGCTCTTTTTTTGTTTATAGCACAAAAAGTAAAAATCGCACAGGTGATCAAATACCACTTAAAGAAAGCTCTGTTTGTGGGAAAAAAAGGACGTCAATTTCATTTGGGTACAGTGTTGCACGACCGCACAATTGTCCGTTAAAATCATGCAGTGCCGAATCGCAAAATAGGGCCTGTTCAGGAAGGGGGTAAAATCTTCTGGGGCTTAAGTGGTTAAATCATTCAGGAAGCTGTCCTGTTATATATTGCAAAAGGACATTTAACTGTTTAAGGAAGCCACGATGGTCTCTGCCAACCTGAAACTCAGTAAACAGATGTATTTGAAAAGAAAGCTGATTAATGAGATCTGAAAAGCCATGGGTCTTCCGTTGCCTACTAGCCTGAGGTGGGATGAGATCACTGTTAGTATTGTTAATTGTGCTAATTAACTCACCTATTGTTTGTCTGTCTGCTAGCAAATTATTATGAGATGTGCAATGTACTTTGTTGTGATCTTGGGGCCAGGGAGTCTGAGCTGAAGTGGGGATATCTGATTAATCACAACATTGTCCAGGTGGCTAGTTGTTTAATTAATGTAATGTTTATAGTATATGTTGATTGTTCTTTAGCTATGGTAAATATATTCCTGTGTACAGTTTGAATTATTAGGGTAATATGATCAGGAGGGGGTGTTCTCCTCTGGGGTATAAAGTACATGTCTGAGTTTCATTAAAGAGTCTTTCCTTTGGAGCTTACCTTTACATCTTGTCTGTGTTCGATGATTGGGGTAAAAAGGGCTGGTATTGGCTCTCAATCTGCTCTGAATGGTTTGGAGGTCAGGAGGCAATGATTGGCGGAAGGAGGCACCTAGTCGGGGTGCCAAGCAGTTCCGTCACATGATCAATTTCTTAGATAAGTCCGCAGGGGCTACCATCCCCCATGATCTGGAGCTATATCATTCTCCACTGCCTGTGACATACACCCTTTTTATTCTTATCTACTTTCCCTTCACCTATATGATTCACATCTCTTAAGAGACCTCTTACAGTGCTCGAGAACCCCCTCACACTTTGGGAATAGTCTGCCTGTGAACCTGCCTTGTAATCTTTTTTGTTAACCCCTTTCCCCAGACCTACACGATAAAATGCAATTCCCTTCCCCCCCTGCAGACTTTGCTGAAACCCCACCTACCCCTTGATCATCCACCTTGAGTTGAACCCCTTTTTAGGGTGAATTAAGGTATCAATAAATACTAATATTGACCAGCTTTTACCCGTAAGACCTTGGGTGGTCTATATTGGTAAAAGTGTTTTTATTATACAATTTTTATATTATATTGACTAGTTTTATGTTTTATTTGTATAAGTTTCATACATACATATATATTAGTGGGTTTTAGCCAACACACTCATATTTAATATCCCTTTTAGGTATTAGTTCATTTCCTTCTATTAGGGGATTTGTTTTGATTCTGGATACCTGTTATGGTTCCAGTTTGCGGCTCACTAAGTATGCGGTTCAGGAGCTACTTCCGGTCCCCATATGCGGTCCAGGAGTCTCTTCCTGTTTCCTGTATTACGCAAGTGGGCAGGTCCATTGATGTTTCCGTCTTCTGGACCCAGCCATTATTTAAGTGACGTCCTCCACGCCGACCACTTCCCCCCTGATGACGCAGTTGCCTGCGAAACATGAAGGCGGAGTTCTTCGCATTCGTCAACGTCACAAGCCGGAACGGACTTGCCGCTTTCACAGCGGTTCTATCTACATCTGATACATCCATTGAAGGCCTGTTTTTAACATATGTCTGGTGAGTGTATCTGATTTTAATAAACTTTCACTTGTTGGAACATACTACACTATGGTCTTCCCCCTTCTTGTATCTTGACAAATGGGAGAAGTGTTGTCTGACTGGTCCTGGTTCCTGGATCCGGCTCCTGGATCTCTTAGGATATTCCATCGGCAGCTTTCGGGGCTGATTTCCCATAAGGCTATTTGTGACCATTGTGAGAGCAGTGGTCATAAACATATGGTAAGAGGCCAATCGGCTTTTTTCTGTGTGGTGGAGGTGTTTACTGTTCCAGTCACCGATTTTATAGATCTTCACTTGTCAAGGTGTCCTTTGTGGATTTGAATGCTCCATATACCATCTTGAAGTGGGCTTTTATCATTGTGAATTGTATACAAGTTTTTTTAGCGCTGCATATTATTTTTACATCCACCTACAATGCCTATGCACCTCCAAGAGACACAAACCAAGCCCTTGGCACAAACAAATACAGCAATAAGCTTCATGATTTATTGGGTGCCCACATTACTAACTCAGTCATTATTAAAGTGGAACTTTACCCATAACAACTTTGTAAAGAATATCTTTCTTTAGCAAGGAACATACAATCCACATTAGTAATTATGCTACCAAAATAAGTGTGTGTTGTAAATGGTCTCCGGCATTGTGCCTGTTTCTTCTTGCTGGAGGTTGCCATTTTTCTGGAGCCCAGAGCCCATGAGCAGCAGTAAATCCTCAGACTCAGTAAATCCTCAGGAGATTGGCCCCCAGTGGCTATGATTTTTGGCACAGTGCTAAAAAAAGAGCTTGTGTAAAGCAGGGAGAGACAGTGTATTACTGGATTGTAAATAGTATGGACACCTATTTTTGTATTTCAATGTTTTTATTGAGTTATATCATGTAAAGACAGAAAACAATTTCAAACATTGTCGGTTGTCCAATGGTACAAAGCAGGTAGGTGGGTACATGAAGGCTTGCAAAACTAACAGATAGCAGTGAACACATTAAAAAGAGTAATGCTAAAGTTTTCAGGTATAACCTGAACAGTGTTAAGCCTGTCCCTCAACTTCAAACACCCCAATAGGGAGCATACTGTGTCATGAAGGGGGGACAGTCCAGTCATATGTTATGTCTGTCTACCCTCTTATATTGCAGTTTTCCATGTAGTACACTATAAAGTAGGGACTGACCGATTATCGGCAAAGCCGATTATCGGAGGGCAGATATGCACGTTTCCCGATATATATCGATATCGGCCCCGAGGCGTATGTTTCACCACATGCCTCAGCACACTGGGCCTAACCATCGCGAGTGTAACACAGCCATACAGTGAGTCACCCACACCGACAGGCCCTGTACAAGCCAAAACAGCCACAGGTCAGGCACTGTACCAGCCAGTCACCCACAGGCCCTGTACCAGCCAGCCAGCCACAGACAATGTGCCAGTCACCCACCCACCACAGGGTGCCAGCCAGCCACCCACCACAGGGTGTCAGCCAGCCAGCCACCCACCACAGGGTGCCTGCCAGCCACCCACCACAGGGTGCCAGACAGACAGCCACCCACCACAGAGTGCCAGCCAGCCACCCACTAGAGGGTGCCAGCCAGCCACCCACCACAGGGTGCCAGCCAGCCACCCACCCACCACAGGATTTCAGCAAGCCACCCACCACAGGGTGCCAGCCAGCCAGCCACCCACCACAGGGTGCCAGAAAGCCAGCCACCCACCACAGGGTGCCAGCCAGCCACCCACCCACCCACCACAGGGTGCCAGCCAGCCACCCACTCACCACAGCGTGCCAGCAAGCCAGCCACTCACCACAGGGTGCCAAAAAGCCAGCCACCCACCACAGGGTGCCAGCCAGCCACCCACCCACCACAGGGTGCCAGCCAGCCAGCCACCCACCACAGGGTGCCAGCAAGCCAGCCACCCACCACAGGGTGCTAGACAGCCAGCCACCCACCACAGGGTCCCAGCCACTTATCACCACAGGGTGCCAGCCAGACAGCTTTTTTTTAACCCTATAGTAAATTTCAATAGTGTCTTTCAAATTTCAATGGAGATGGATGCAGAAAGAAAAAGTAAAAGTGTGATCTGGGACTATTTCTCATTTCCATCTCCAGGAAAAGCAGCAGTGTGCAACACGTGCACAAACAATGTAAGCATGGGATCAGCAATTACAAAAACCAAAAATACGTCAAATCTTTGGGCCCATCTAAGAGTTCATCATGTTAAATTATATCATGCAGCACAAAAAAAAAAAAACACAATGAATCACAAGGTGAAACATCACTATCCCAGGCAACAACAACAGATATGTTTCAGAAAAAATCCAGGTGGCTAAATTAGGATGGAAGATCCCAACTGCTGGACAGAGTAACCACAGAGATGAGGCTTTTTCTACTTTGTGGTTTAAGAGAGCTATTTTGGGATCTTGTGGAATGGCTATTCCTGGGACCTCACGCAGCATATGAAAAACGTTATTCCAAACATTTCTGATACAGGGACAGGACCACCACATGTGGAACATAGTTCCCAAGAGGTTGCAGCCTCGGAAACATAGGGAGGAGGTGCCTGGAAATATTTTTGCTAGTTTGGCGGGAACCTGGTACCATCTGGTAAATATTTAATGTTAGCCTCGATCAAAGAGATATTCTTGATGCCCTAGAATGAACATTGGAAACAGTGGAACCAGGTGTCTAGCTCCCAGACTTCCTCAAGGTCAGATTCCCACATTTGGGCAAATGGGGGTTTATCTGCAGCCTCTGCCAAAGAGGAGTAATTGACGGATATACCATCTCTCTGAAGAAAGAATAAAATCCAGGGAAACAGGAAGATCACAGAGTGTCTAGGAAATAATTTTCCTTATAATGGGAAAGTAAACACAATTAATTGGTAGTATATACCAGGAACCACAGGCAACCAAAGAAAGACTCTACAGAAAAGTTGGGGGGTAGAGGGGATAAAGATCCTCTCTAGAGGGTTGCAATAACTAGGCTCACTAATTGCTTTATGGTGCAAAATTAATTTTATTAGGTGATATCAAGTAACATATAATGACAAACAATTTAAAGAAGCTGCCTTTGCAGCAGATATAGTGTGAAGGTAAAATCGCAGGACCCTATGGACCAGGAAAGGTATACTGCTTTGTGAGCAGTATCCCTGCCTTACCAAGTCCACCCTGTGGAAGTAATCTTAAAGTGGTAAGATTATTTTGAAGTGGTAAGTGGTAAGATATATATCTCACATGGGTTTAATCGTAGGATTAAACCCATGTGAGATATATATACACACTTACCTTTTTCTAGGGACATTTTTTGATCCCCCACTTAAAATAACAACATTTATCTATTGCGCATACTACTTTCCGGATTCAAAACCAGCAATATTCCTTATCACTCCAAGGTCGGAAGAAGCTTTATGCCTATGATTTAATGCACATAATGTGAATATGTATTTGACAAAATTTTGTATAAACTATGCATAAATCAATATACACTGTATAGTGCACATTTATAGGCATATCTGCATACCTAAAGACTAGACTTAAGCAGAGGTGAATAGGATCCTTAGAGATCGATCACCCAAGCTTCAAAATAATCTTACCACTTTAAGATTACTTCCACAGGGTGGACTTGGTAAGGCAGGGATACTGCTCACAAAGCAGTATACCTTTCCTGGTCCATAGGGTCCTGCGATTTTACCTTCACACTATATCTGCTGCAAAGGCAGCTTCTTTAAATTGTTTGTCATTATATGTTACTTGATATCACCTAATAAAATTAATTTTGCACCATAAAGCAATTAGTGAGCCTAGTTATTGCAACCCTCTAGAGAGGATCTTTATCCCCTCTACCCCCCAACTTTTCTGTATACCATCTCTCTGCTCTATGCTGGAACACCACCGCTCAAAAGCAGTTAGTTTCAGGGGCTCCGGTTTATTAGTCCAGATAGTAGTGAGGAAATGGGAGATCTAAGAGAGTCTAAATTTCTCAGATGGGGGTATGTTCAATTTGCTTACACAGTATCCTGATGTGATAGAGCCCATGAAGTTGAAGAAGTGTCCAATTCTAAAGAGACCCTTGTTCAGCCACCATTGAAATGCACTAATATTCATACCAGGGATACATTTTGGGTTATTAAACAGGTGAGTTAAGGAACGTATAGTGGAATTTATGGAGGGGTGTTTGTGTATAGTGTCACACAATGCCAAGGAGTGAGACAGAGTAGGTGCCAATATACAGTAGGAGGTCTGAGCTTTGGGTGACTCCAGAGCAAGAAGTCAATTGTGTTATGTGGGACTGCTTGTCTTTCCATCGATACCCAGTCAGGCTTGGGACCTCGAGTGTAGATTACAGAGAACTGGGCCAATTGTGCGGCTCGATAGTACCACCATAAATTAGGTAGCACTAGACCCCCATTTATCTTCGGCATGTATAGAAAGGCTTTGGAGCAGAAAAATCCCCTATCCCCCAAAGCAAATGATTTTAGATTGGAAACTTTTTAATTGAGTTCTCTTTATTGGGATTGGCAGGGATCTGAAAAGATAAAGGATCCAAGGCAGGAGCGTCATTTTGATGGAATTAATTCTGCCCAGCCATGATAGATCAGTTTTAGACCATGATTTTATATCTTCCTCTAGTTTTTTGAACATAGGAGGGTAGTTGACGGTGTAAAGCTTATCAATGCTGTTAGATAGATTAATGCCCAAATAAGGGATGAAAGTATTGCTCCAAGAAAAGGGAAAGTGGGATTGTAACCTTTTCACAAGTGGAGCTGGGAGCGAGATGTTTAATGCTTTCCATTTAGAAATATTGACCCACAGGCCTGAAGCCAGTCCAAAGTCCTTAAGCAATTGAAAGATATAGAACTAGAGATAAGGAGGGAGGTGACCAAAAGAAGGAGATTGTCGCAAGCAATGCACATTTGTGTTCTTGGGAGCCGCATAAGACACCTTTAATGTCCGGGTGATTCCTAATAGCTATGGCCAGAGTTTCAATCACTATAGCAAAGATGAGTGGAGATAAGGGACATCCCTGTCTATTTCCTTTTTCTATTTGAAAAGAGTCTGATTAGTGACCCAGAAATCTGATCTGAGCATAGGGTTTCGAATAGAGAGAGTGTAAAATTTCCAGGAAGTTAGGGCAAAAGGCCTATCTTTCTAGGGTCTCAAAAAGATACAGCCAGGAGACTGTGTCGAAAGCTTTTTGAAGATCTATAGATAACAGGTAGCCTTCCTGTCGATTACCTAAATCCCAATGGGATGGTGGTAGAGAAATAATATTTAATCGCCCTCCTAATTTGATCCGGACCTTGGCGACCCAGTATAAAACCTGCTTGGTCTTTATGAATATATTGTGTAATAAAGGAGGAGAGTCTATTCGCTAAGATTTTTGTTTCTAATTTTGAGATCGTTGTTTATCAGAGATATTGGGCGGTAATTGCTAACATCACTTGGGTCTCTTCCTGGTTTGGGTAGGACTGATATGAAGGCAGAGTTTAGGTCTCTGTAAAGATGGTACAGCGCCACTAAATAAATAGCTAACTAATATGAAGGTGAACCAAAGTCCATAAGTCCATAGGAGGGAGATTTCAGATGTTGGGAATATGACTGTGAATCCCACATCAATCTTGCAAGTAGAGTTTCAGGCAGAGATCACATAAACAATAAGGATGTAACCTTACCGGACAGTTGGACCCCCTGTTACGGAAGGTCAAACAGGCATGCGATATCCACCGTCAGGGACAAAACTGCAACGGAACTCCTCTCCTATCGACCACAGACACTCCGGATAAACATAGATCCGGCGAACCTCACTGGACCCCAGGTGCACACAGGGGATGACCTCCAATAAGACAAATGGGGGCGCACATAGTGAAGTACATTCAAGTCTTTTATTGAAATAAAAGGTAAAAAACTCACAATTTAGCTGCTTGACACAGGCATAATAAAATCATTGGCCGCGGCTCGAAGAGCGTGACTGCATGGGGGCTTAGCGTTCCTGACGCGTTTCGTCCTGCAAAAGGCGTTTTCAAAGGCAAAAGCCCCCCTCATGCAGCACGCTTTTATAGGAAACCCCCAATTGTTTGGAATGTGGCCACTTCCGGTGCGTGATGACGCACTTCCGGTTCCGGTGTGCGATGACGCACTTCCGGTTCCGGTGCGTGATGACGCACTTCCGGTTGCGGCGTGCGTGCTGACGCACTTCTGGTTTTGGCAATCAACAGCGTGGTGAGGCTCTTGCTGAGCCTCCGGAAGTCTGGCAAAGGAAGGAAGAAATTACCTAAAGAGAAAAAACAAAGGCAGTAGGAGATAACGGTGCCCCAGCCGCCGACGGCAAGCCAGAAGAAACCACTCTAACTGTACTATGTTATTCAAGGCAAATAACCTCCTTCCAGCCGGCAAAGGATAAAAAATATATTCATTAGCCACTCCAAACAATTGTTAAACAATAAAATATACATTTAAAATCATGTGAGTATACAACCAAATTGATGGCAGAAACACAGATATAAAAACAAATATTTCAATCAAATAAATTACATGAATTGCAATCTAGGTTTAACAATAAAGAAAGCACACGTCTTATCCCACCTGTCCACATTGAACTAAAGAACCACAGTAAGTATGGGACATTAAACCATACAACCTAGTATGTGTCTATGTAAACCCTAAAAAAGGTCAACAGGGATCGACAGAACCTTTCCACATCCAACTGAACAGAGGGAAGGATAGGGATAGACGAGATACAATCAATGTATGGTGCACACATTGAGATGATAGAACCTTAGATAAACTAAGTACACCCCCTGAAGGTGCACTCTAGATGGTATTACCCAAACACGGGCACATTACCAGGGGATTTGAAAAACAAAAAAGGGGGGGGGGAGGGACCAAAAAGAAACCAGCTCATTGACAGCAAGGGAGGAGAGAACTTAGGGAGTCAATCTGCTCATCAGCTGTTATTAATGAAGCAGTTGACATCCCAATCCACGTTGAGACCAAAGGGGGTATAACACTTCAGGTCAAAAATCCACCTGGTCTCAAGCCGTGAAATCTCCCTCCTCACATTGCTCCCCCTCCAGTGTGGGGTAAATTTGTCAATGGCAATAATCTTAGTTCCAACAGCCTTTTTGTGGTGACATTCTAGGTAATGTCTTGAAAAAGAATGTTTAGGAAAACCCCGGCGAATATTACCCAGATGTTCATTCACCCTGGTTTTCATGGCACGGGTAGTCCTGCCCACATATTGGTACCCGCAAGGGCACTCCAACATGTAGACTACGTTCTCTGTTGAGCAGGTAATGAACGTATCGATGGAATAACTCTTGTGTGTGGCTTTAGAGCGAAAAGATAGAACTTTACGTTCCTTGATGGCATTTGCCCTACAGACCACACACCGTCTACAAGGGAAAAACCCTGTAATTTCAGGGAAAAGGTGGGTGATCCTAGTAGGTGGATCCACAATGTTTGGTGCCACCCTAAGTCTCAGAGGTGGAGCGCCCTTGAAGACCACTGTGGGGCGTTCTCCAATCACGGTAGCTAGTACCCTGTCGTTCCTCAATACACCCCAATGCCGGTTGAAGATTTTCCTAATGTCCCGGAATTGGTGAGTGTATGGGGTCACAAAGGCAGTGGTGAATTCTGTGCTAGACTCCCTGTTAGCCCTAGAACCTGCTAACGTGCTAGTTCTGTCTAAATTAGCCACTTCCTGAATGGCTAAATCAAGTTCAGAGTTGGAGTACCCTTTGTCCAGGAATCTCCCTTTGAGGACTGATGCTTGCTGGAAATAGTCATCAATTAGGGTACAATTCCTACGGATCCTTGTAAATTGGCTCTTAGGCACCGACTTAAGCCACGAAGGGTGATGGTAACTGTCGGTGCCAATATAGCCATTACGGTCAGTGGCTTTGAAAAAAGTTGTAGTCACCAATTCATTGCCCTTGACCGTAATATTAAGGTCGAGGAAGTGTATGTTAGATGCACTCACCTCATGTTGCAGGCGTATCCCAAAGATGTTGTTATTAAGATCCTCAAAGAACCGGGATAAGGACTCGACGGTGCCATTCCATATGAGGAGGACATCGTCGATGTACCTTTTCCACATCACTAGCTCGTCTCTTTGGTCTCTGAAGATGAAATCCTCCTCCCACTTTGCCATGAACAAGTTCGCCATACTAGGGGCGAACTTGGCACCCATGGCAACACCCCTGGTCTGGAGGTAATAAGTACCCCCAAACCAGAAGTAGTTGTGGGTCATGGCAAAGGAGAGGAGGTTCAGGACCAGCTTCCTTTGGGCTGGGACGAGAAGTGGGTCTCTTTGCAAAAAGGAAGAAACCGCCTGGTGGCCGTGCTCATGGGAAATAATGGTGTAGAGGGAGGCAACATCCGCCGTGGCCAGCAGATAGCCCTCCCTCCACTCCACTCCATCCAGGAGCCGGATCACCTGCGTTGAATCCCTTAAAAAGGTGGGAGTTGAAACCACCAATGGCTGCAGGTACCCGTCAATATACTTACCAACCCTTGAGGTCACAGAATCTATCCCGCTGATGATGGGACGACCTGGAGGGTTAACCGGATTCTTGTGAACCTTAGGGAGGTAGTACATGACGGGTACCCTGGGAGCCACGGGAATCAGAAACAGTTTCTCCTTCTTGTTGAGGATATTATCCTCAAAGGCTTTCTCTACTATCGTAGTAAGCTCTTTCTTATACTTACGGGTGGGATTGGATCTCAGGAGAGAGTAGGTATCTCGATCCGACAGAATACTAGACATTTCTGTCAAATATGCCGTCTTATCCAGGACCACAATCCCGCCTCCCTTGTCAGCTGGTCTGACCACCAGGTCATCTCTAGACTGCAGGGATTTTAATCCAACATCAAACCTCTTGTCAGCATACATCCGCTTAATCTCCAGTTTTTCCAAATCCTTAATCACCATGTCCTTGAAAACACCCAATGAAGGGGCCAAAGGACCAGGGGGATTAAACAGCGATGCATTGGAGAGATTGGAATGCCTGATGCCTTCTCTGGTCTGAGTGAATTTTTTTGCCGGATTAGAAAGAATATAGCGTTTAACATTAAGTTTACGCATATATTTTTGGACATCCATAAATACCGTAAACTTGTCCAAGGGCTTGAAGGGAACATGCTTCAAACCCCGGTCAAGAACAAATAGTTCGTCCTCTGTAAGCGAGGTAGAACTCAAGTTAAAGATGCCAGCACCTAATTTATTCTTTTTCTTTTCTTTCCTGTTCCTTCTGCCTCCCCTGGTTCCTCGATTCGTCCTGTTGGGCGGTCGTAGTCGTACCTGTCCCTCAGGAAAAAATCCGGGTATCTTTGAGGATACTGCGGTCCCCTGGGTGAATCGTAACCGCGTTCCCTGGGGTAATTATTCCTCTGAGGGGCAGGTAGAGGATGCCTCGTGATAAATCTATCGTCATAATGGTCATAATATTCCTGATGGTTCTCCAAAGGGGCATAGGAATTATAGGTAGGAGTGTAATATTGGTTATTTTGGTTATTTTGGGGCTTTTTTGGTTTTTTCTTTTTATTCTTACTCTTATTCTTTGGGGGCCTTGTTGGAGTATTAGTCCTAAATGGTCTCAAAATGTTGGGCCCAGAAGGCGTTTGATTTCCTCTAGGGCCAGCCGGAGGACCAGAGGGCCTTACCGATGTGGGTGTGCCAGGACCAAGTCTGTAGGGAGTGCCACCAGAGATCATACGAAGAGGTCTGCTGTCGGCATTCCCACCTGTTGAAGTGCTGGCACCCTGGTTGGTCTCCATTCCGGATTCCACCAATTCAGATGATGGCACATCCATCTCGGCCGCCTCTGCTCTCCTTTTTTGCCATTTAAACACAAGATCACTTCCATAGTCACTAGCATCCCTGAAGTATTTTTTCCTTTTCTAATACTTCTGTTCGGACTCCTCCTTCTCCAAAGCCCTCTGAAGGTCCTCAGATCTGTTCTTAAACTCAGGAGTGTCCTTATGAGGGATTAGTGACTTTTTTAGGATGGTAAGCTCCTCATCCAATCTGGTAAGTTTCAACTTTTTACGAGTGATGAGGAACCTCAGCATGTTGAGGCCCGCATCGTTGAAAAACTTAAACCAGAGGTTGAGGTCTTTCTCGTCATCTTGGGGATTGACCTCCCATCTCAGACTCCGTGGAACAAAGCCCTCCTCCAAGTATTTCTCAAGGAGAGCTATGTCCCAATTAGTATGGGTCTCCGTAATCATGATATTACGCACCCTCATAAATAAACCGCCAATATCTGACCTATTAGGGTCCGGAGAGCCTTCAAAGGCATCCTTAAAATTGGAGGTTGAGGTTTTCCTAAAAGGAAATATATCCATATTGTAGTGAGAATTAACCACTAGTTGGCTGCAGCTCACAGATGATAAATCAAGTATACAGTAAAGGGGAAGAAAGCTGCGCACAAAAAAAGATGAAACTAAAGGCTGCTAGTACAAAGTATATCAAACCCAAGAAATATGTAAAGATGGTACAGCGCCACTAAATAAATAGCTAACTAATATGAAGGTGAACCAAAGTCCATAAGTCCATAGGAGGGAGATTTCAGATGTTGGGAATATGACTGTGAATCCCACATCAATCTTGCAAGTAGAGTTTCAGGCAGAGATCACATAAACAATAAGGATGTAACCTTACCGGACAGTTGGACCCCCTGTTACGGAAGGTCAAACAGGCATGCGATATCCACCGTCAGGGACAAAACTGCAACGGAACTCCTCTCCTATCGGCCACAGACACTCCGGATAAACATAGACTATGGATCCGGCGAACCTCACTGGACCCCAGGTGCACACAGGGGATGACCTCCAATAAGACAAATGGGGGCGCACATAGTGAAGTACATTCAAGTCTTTTATTGAAATAAAAGGTAAAAAACTCACAATTTAGCTGCTTGACACAGGCATAATAAAATCATTGGCCGCGGCTCGAAGAGCGTGACTGCATGGGGGCTTAGCGTTCCTGACGCGTTTCGTCCTGCAAAAGGCGTTTTCAAAGGCAAAAGCCCCCCTCATGCAGCACGCTTTTATAGGAAACCCCCAATTGTTTGGAATGTGGCCACTTCCGGTGCGTGATGACGCACTTCCGGTTCCGGTGTGCGATGACGCACTTCCGGTTCCGGTGCGTGATGACGCACTTCCGGTTGCGGCGTGCGTGCTGACGCACTTCTGGTTTTGGCAATCAACAGCGTGGTGAGGCTCTTGCTGAGATCCGCCGGAGTTCGCCGGATCCATAGTCTATGTTTATCCGGAGTGTCTGTGGCCGATAGGAGAGGAGTTCCGTTGCAGTTTTGTCCCTGACGGTGGATATCGCATGCCTGTTTGACCTTCCGTAACAGGGGGTCCAACTGTCCGGTAAGGTTACATCCTTATTGTTTATGTGATCTCTGCCTGAAACTCTACTTGCAAGATTGATGTGGGATTCACAGTCATATTCCCAACATCTGAAATCTCCCTCCTATGGACTTATGGACTTTGGTTCACCTTCATATTAGTTAGCTATTTATTTAGTGGCGCTGTACCATCTTTACATATTTCTTGGGTTTGATATACTTTGTACTAGCAGCCTTTAGTTTCATCTTTTTTTGTGCGCAGCTTTCTTCCCCTTTACTGTATACTTGATTTATCATCTGTGAGCTGCAGCCAACTAGTGGTTAATTCTCACTACAATATGGATATATTTCCTTTTAGGAAAACCTCAACCTCCAATTTTAAGGATGCCTTTGAAGGCTCTCCGGACCCTAATAGGTCAGATATTGGCGGTTTATTTATGAGGGTGCGTAATATCATGATTACGGAGACCCATACTAATTGGGACATAGCTCTCCTTGAGAAATACTTGGAGGAGTGCTTTGTTCCACGGAGTCTGAGATGGGAGGTCAATCCCCAAGATGACGAGAAAGACCTCAACCTCTGGTTTAAGTTTTTCAACGATGCGGGCCTCAACATGCTGAGGTTCCTCATCACTCGTAAAAAGTTGAAACTTACCAGATTGGATGAGGAGCTTACCATCCTAAAAAAGTCACTAATCCCTCATAAGGACACTCCTGAGTTTAAGAACAGATCTGAGGACCTTCAGAGGGCTTTGGAGAAGGAGGAGTCCGAACAGAAGTATAAGAAAAGGAAAAAATACTTCAGGGATGCTAGTGACTATGGAAGTGATCTTGTGTTTAAATGGCAAAAAAGGAGAGCAGAGGCGGCCGAGATGGATGTGCCATCATCTGAATTGGTGGAATCCGGAATGGAGACCAACCAGGGTGCCAGCACTTCAACAGGTGGGAATGCCGACAGCAGACCTCTTCGTATGATCTCTGGTGGCACTCCCTACAGACTTGGTCCTGGCACACCCACATCGGTAAGGCCCTCTGGTCCTCCGGCTGGCCCTAGAGGAAATCAAACGCCTTCTGGGCCCAACATTTTGAGACCATTTAGGACTAATACTCCAACAAGGCCCCCAAAGAATAAGAGTAAGAATAAAAAGAAAAAACCAAAAAAGCCCCAAAATAACCAAAATAACCAATATTACACTCCTACCTATAATTCCTATGCCCCTTTGGAGAACCATCAGGAATATTATGACCATTATGACGATAGATTTATCACGAGGCATCCTCTACCTGCCCCTCAGAGGAATAATTACCCCAGGGAACGCGGTTACGATTCACCCAGGGGACCGCAGTATCCTCAAAGATACCCGGATTTTTTCCTGAGGGACAGGTACGACTACGACCGCCCAACAGGACGAATCGAGGAACCAGGGGAGGCAGAAGGAACAGGAAAGAAAAGAAAAAGAATAAATTAGGTGCTGGCATCTTTAACTTGAGTTCTACCTCGCTTACAGAGGACGAACTATTTGTTCTTGACCGGGGTTTGAAGCATGTTCCCTTCAAGCCCTTGGACAAGTTTACGGTATTTATGGATGTCCAAAAATATATGCGTAAACTTAATGTTAAACGCTATATTCTTTCTAATCCGGCAAAAAAATTCACTCAGACCAGAGAAGGCATCAGGCATTCCAATCTCTCCAATGCATCGCTGTTTAATCCCCCTGGTCCTTTGGCCCCTTCATTGGGTGTTTTCAAGGACATGGTGATTAAGGATTTGGAAAAACTGGAGATTAAGCGGATGTATGCTGACAAGAGGTTTGATGTTGGATTAAAATCCCTGCAGTCTAGAGATGACCTGGTGGTCAGACCAGCTGACAAGGGAGGCGGGATTGTGGTCCTGGATAAGACGGCATATTTGACAGAAATGTCTAGTATTCTGTCGGATCGAGATACCTACTCTCTCCTGAGATCCAATCCCACCCGTAAGTATAAGAAAGAGCTTACTACGATAGTAGAGAAAGTGTCAGAGAAACAGCCATGCTGCAACTGGCGACTCTGCCAGTACTTCTAATGGCCGCAATGGACTCAGGCCATAGACTCATTGTCAGTGAAATGGCTGTGCTGCAAACTGGCAACTTTGCCAGTACTTCCCATGGCCGCAATGGACTCAGGCCATAGACTAATTCACTGGCCTATAAAAGGGCTCTGCTCAGCCCATCAGATTGCTGGATTGTCTTCAGCTCTTCCTGTTTCCTGTGCATTGCTACTTCCTGGATTCCAGTTTGACCCGGCTTGTTCCTGACCTGTCTGCTCTCTCTCCTGGCTTTGACCCTCGGCTCCGTCTGACCATCCCTGCTCCAGTTTGGCTCTCCCGTTATCTGATCTCGGCTTGGCTCACGGACTTGCTTCCTGTCTACCTGCCCTCCAGTACCTGATCTTGGCTTCTCCACGGACTTGTCTGCTTCTGGCTTTCCTACTATACGTTTGGCTTGCACCTGTTGCAGCTTCCTGTGTTTGACCCCCGGCCGGTCTTACACCTACTGCCTGGTTGTTCCTGGTTCCTCCTTGGACTGTCCAGTGTATTCCTGCCCAGCACTCTGCTAGAGACCGCCTGTCTACCATCTGGACTCTGCCGGCAACCAGTGCTTCTGTGGGCGCTACACCCTCTGTCTCAACCCCAGGGGTGTGCCGCACTCAGCCGCAAGGGGAGCCCTCTCTGCATCTCGGCCTCGGATCAGGTACGTGACAGTACAATCCAGCCATGTCAGAGGCCGACAGAGGTGCTTCCCCAATTGAGGCTTTGTGCCAGCAAGTCACCGCCCTCACTCAGGCAGTGCAAAGACTCCAGGAGGGTTATTTCCAGTTGGAAGGTCGCCTGCAACACCTGGCCGTTTCGCCTCCTACAGACTCCAATCAATCGCCTGCCAGCACCTCTTCATCCCCGTTACCACAAGGACACGCTAGCTCCGCCCACTCCATGCTAGTCCCGCCTCCTGAACCACGAGTACCCACGCCTGAGCGATTTTCTGGCTATAGAAAGAAGTTCAGGGCCTTTAAGAACGCCTGCTTGCTATACTTGGCCTTGCAACCCCGGACCTTTTCTCTGGACTCTGTGAAAGTGGGGTTCATCATCTCTTTGCTGTCTGAAGAACCCCAAACCTGGGCTCATAACTTAATGGAACAGAAGAGCCCTGTTCTGGACTCTGTGGACACATTCTTTGAGGCTATGGCTCAGCTTTACGACGACCCCCAGCGCACGGCCACCGCAGAGGTCGCCCTACACTCCCTGCTGCAGGGCAAGCGCCCAGTGGAGGACTACACGGTTGAATTCCGTAAATGGTCTGCTGACACTGATTGGAATGAGGCTGCTCTCAAGTATCAGTTTCGCCAAGGACTTTCTGAGACATTAAAAGATGAGCTGGCTCGAGTGGAGACCCCCGCTACCCTTGAGGGTCTCATACAACTCGCCATTCAACTTGATAGACGTCTGCGGGAGCGACGCTCGGAGCGTCTCCAAACATTCTGGCCTACCTGGATGCTTCCCAAGATCTCTTCTGCTTCACCTGCACCTCCGGTCTCTTCCCCCATGGCAGCATCTGAAGGGGAACCTATGCAGCTGGGCCTGGTCCGTTCCTCCCTGACTCCTGATGAGAGACTACGACGTCGGCAGGCCAACCTATGCCTCTACTGCGGCGGGGCTGGACATTTTCTTCGGAACTGCCCCGTGAGACCCAGTAAGCCTTACTCTCAGCCCCCATTTAACGGCCGAGTTTCTGAGCTTTCGCTCTCTCACCTTATTCTCCCGGTCTCCTTACAGGTGGCAGAAGGGGAGGTCCAACTACAAGCCATCGTTGACTCCGGGGCCTGCAGCTGTTTTCTGGACATTTCTTTGGCCAAGAGACTCCATATTCCTCTTTTCCCTAAGACACAAAGGCTCGAGGTCCATCTCGCCGATGGGTCCCTACCCAGTTCCGGACCAGTTATCCTAGAGACTGGACCCATCCTCACCACAGCAGACTCCAGTCATCAGGAGTTCATCCGTTTTGATTCCCTTTGTTCCCCCATGTTTCCCATCATACTGGGACTTCCTTGGCTGCAAGCCCATAACCCCCAAATCGATTGGGCCAAGAAGGAACTCAACTTTTTTTCTGCCTACTGTCAGCAGCATTGCTTCCCTCAAAGACCTAGTGGGCCTGCTAGTTGCTTGTCTGTTCAACCAACACCTGAGCCACTCCTGGATATCCCACCTGCTTACCAGGACTTCAGGGACGTCTTTGACAAGAAAAAAGCCGAGGTCCTTCCTCCCCATCGGCCTTACGATTGCCCTATAGAAATGCTTCCCGGAGCCGAGATTCCGTTTGGAAGGATATTCCCCCTTTCTGAAAAGGAACTGGAGGCCCTACGGGTCTATATCGATGAAAATTTGAAAAAGGGGTTTATTCGCCCATCTTCTTCTCCTGCAGGTGCTGGTATATTCTTTGTGGAAAAGAAAGATGGCACCTTGAGACCCTGTGTGGACTATAGAGAGCTGAATAAGGTCACTATCAAAAACCGGTATCCGCTCCCCCTTGTCCCCGAACTCTTCCAGAGGTTCCGGACCGCCCAACTCTTTACCAAGTTAGACCTGCGGGGAGCTTATAACCTTGTCCGGATACGGGAGGGAGACGAGTGGAAGACCGCATTCAGAACTCGTTTTGGACATTATGAATACCTAGTCATGCCCTTCGGCCTGTGTAATGCCCCAGCCACATTCCAGCACCTGGTAAATGATATCTTTCGGGAGTTTCTTGACCACTTCGTCATCGTATACCTTGACGATATCCTCATTTTTTCTGCCTCACTGGAACTCCATCGGGTTCACGTTAAAAAAGTCCTTTCTACCTTGAGAAAACACGGACTCTATGCCAAGGCGGAGAAGTGTGACTTTGAAAAGGGGTCCATCCAGTTTTTGGGACTCATTATTTCCACCGATGGGATCGCTATGGACCCACAAAAAGTGAAAGCGATCCTAGATTGGCCTGCTCCTTGTGACAAGAAAGGCGTTCAGAGATTCGTGGGCTTTGCTAATTTTTACAGGCGTTTTGTGAAAAATTTTTCTTCCATCATCTCCCCCATCACCCAGTTAACCCGCCATCAGTCCCGATTTCTGTGGTCTCAGGAGGCCCAATTGGCATTTGACAAACTTAAACAGCTGTTTATTTCTGCACCCGTCCTACAACACCCTGATCCGGCTCTGCCCTATGTGTTGGAGGTTGATGCCTCGGAAGTGGCCACCGGGGCAATCCTGTCGCAACGTCAAGGGCCCAAATCTCTTCTCCATCCTGTGGCCTTCTTTTCTAGGAAAATGTCACCTCCGGAGAAGAATTATGACGTTGGCGACCGAGAACTGTTGGCCATTAAATTTGCACTAGAAGAGTGGAGATATCTATTGGAAGGAGCCACTCATCCTATTATGATCTTCACGGACCACAAAAACTTGGAGTACCTCAGGACTGCCAAACGGTTGAGACCCAGACAAGCCCGATGGGCGCTGTTTTTCTCCAGGTTTAACTTCCATATTTCTTATCGACCTGGCTCCAAGAATGGAAAAGCAGATGCTCTCTCCAGGATGTTTCCGGATACCCCAGAAACAGCAGAACCTGATACCATCCTTTCTGCCCATAATTTTCTCCTTATCCAGCCTGACCTGATGACGGCAATCCGACAGGCCTCAGCCCTTCGCTTGGATCCTGAAGTACCCTCCCTGAAAAAACAGGAAGGGTTGCTGTGGCATCAGGATAAAATCTTTGTCCCTCCCCAAGTAAGACCTCAAGTTCTTAAAATATTTCATGACAGTAAACTTGCTGGGCATTTTGGGGTGCGGAAGACCTCGGAGCTTATCCAACGCTCTTTTTGGTGGCCCAACCTTGGGCAGGATTGCAAGGATTACATCGGCTCTTGTACCATCTGCCAACGTAACAAGGGGTCAAGTACCAAGACTTGGGGTTTGCTAAGACCACTTCCCATTCCTGAGCAACCATGGAAAAAGATATCTATGGACTTTATTGTTGAACTACCCCCTTCAGAAGGATTTTCCACCATCTTGGTGGTAGTGGATCGCCTTTCCAAAATGGCCCATTTTCTACCCATGGTTGGCACACCTTCAGCCCTGGACACAGCCAACATATTCATAAGGGAGATAGTCAGGCTACATGGCCTTCCAGACAACATTATCTCAGATAGAGGAGTGCAATTTACCTCCAGGTTCTGGAGGGATCTCTGTAAATCCCTGTCCATTGAAGTTTCTCTTTCTTCTGCATACCATCCTCAGAGCAATGGGCAAACAGAGAGGACTAATCAAACTTTAGAACAATACTTACGATGCTTTTGCACCTGTTCCCAAGACGACTGGGTCTCGCTCCTCCCCTGTGCGGAATTTGCTTACAACAATTCTCTTCATGCATCCACCAACCAGTCCCCTTTCTGGGCAAATTATGGATTTCATCCCTCCTTTCTGCCTAACACCCTTCCGGAAGCATCAGTTCCTGCTGTCCAAGATCGGATCAGCTTCATTCAAACCAACTATCAAACCCTACAGGAAGCCATGCATAAAGCCCAGGAGGACTATAAACGGTTTCATGACTGTAAAAGAAAGAAGGGTCCGAATCTCAAGATTGGAGACAAAGTCTGGCTGTCAGCCTTGAACCTTAAACTCTCATGCCCATCCAGGAAGCTCGGGCCAAGGTTCATTGGTCCGTTTGAAGTCAAGAGGGTGATCAATCCTGTGGCTTTTGAGCTGGCACTTCCCGACTCCTTTAAGGTACACCCAGTTTTCCATATCTCCTTACTCAAACCAGTTGTCCCCAGTCCATTTCCTGGGAGAGACGAGCTACCTCCACCTCCTGTCTTGATCGAAGGGGAGACGGAATTTGAAGTTGAGTCCATACTGGATTGCCGAAAGAAAGGGAGACAAACTCAGTATCTTATTAAATGGAAAGGTTACCCCCCTGAAGACAATTCCTGGGAACCCGCTAGTAACCTGCATGCCCCCAGGCTGGTACAGGAATTCCACAGGAGATTCCCGGGAAGCGTGGCCCGGTTGGGCATCCGGAGGCTGCCCCTTGGGGGGGGGCACTGTCAGAGAAACAGCCATGCTGCAACTGGCGACTCTGCCAGTACTTCTAATGGCCGCAATGGACTCAGGCCATAGACTCATTGTCAGTGAAATGGCTGTGCTGCAAACTGGCAACTTTGCCAGTACTTCCCATGGCCGCAATGGACTCAGGCCATAGACTAATTCACTGGCCTATAAAAGGGCTCTGCTCAGCCCATCAGATTGCTGGATTGTCTTCAGCTCTTCCTGTTTCCTGTGCATTGCTACTTCCTGGATTCCAGTTTGACCCGGCTTGTTCCTGACCTGTCTGCTCTCTCTCCTGGCTTTGACCCTCGGCTCCGTCTGACCATCCCTGCTCCAGTTTGGCTCTCCCGTTATCTGATCTCAGCTTGGCTCACGGACTTGCTTCCTGTCTACCTGCCCTCCAGTACCTGATCTTGGCTTCTCCACGGACTTGTCTGCTTCTGGCTTTCCTACTATACGTTTGGCTTGCACCTGTTGCAGCTTCCTGTGTTTGACCCCCGGCCGGTCTTACACCTACTGCCTGGTTGTTCCTGGTTCCTCCTTGGACTGTCCAGTGTATTCCTGCCCAGCACTCTGCTAGAGACCGCCTGTCTACCATCTGGACTCTGCCGGCAACCAGTGCTTCTGTGGGCGCTACACCCTCTGTCTCAACCCCAGGGGTGTGCCGCACT
Organism: Pelophylax lessonae; assembly: GCF_965119305.1. Lineage (NCBI taxonomy): Eukaryota > Metazoa > Chordata > Amphibia > Anura > Ranidae > Pelophylax > Pelophylax lessonae. Next base: position 13,466,196 of record NC_138773.1, on the reverse strand, counting down.
CAGCCGCAAGGGGAGCCCTCTCTGCATCTCGGCCTCGGATCAGGTATGTGACAGAAAGCCTTTGAGGATAATATCCTCAACAAGAAGGAGAAACTGTTTCTGATTCCCGTGGCTCCCAGGGTACCCGTCATGTACTACCTCCCTAAGGTTCACAAGAATCCGGTTAACCCTCCAGGTCGTCCCATCATCAGCGGGATAGATTCTGTGACCTCAAGGGTTGGTAAGTATATTGACGGGTACCTGCAGCCATTGGTGGTTTCAACTCCCACCTTTTTAAGGGATTCAACGCAGGTGATCCGGCTCCTGGATGGAGTGGAGTGGAGGGAGGGCTATCTGCTGGCCACGGCGGATGTTGCCTCCCTCTACACCATTATTTCCCATGAGTACGGCCACCAGGCGGTTTCTTCCTTTTTGCAAAGAGACCCACTTCTCGTCCCAGCCCAAAGGAAGCTGGTCCTGAACCTCCTCTCCTTTGCCAAGTACCCCCTTCTGGTTTGGGGGTACTTATTACCTCCAGACCAGGGGTGTTGCCATGGGTGCCAAGTTCGCCCTTAGTATGGCGAACTTGTTCATGGCAAAGTGGGAGGAGGATTTCATCTTCAGAGACCAAAGAGACGAGCTAGTGATGTGGAAAAGGTACATCGACGATGTCCTCCTCATATGGAATGGCACCGTCGAGTCCTTATCCCGGTTCTCTGAGGATCTTAATAACAACATCTTTGGGATACGCCTGCAACATGAGGTGAGTGCATCTAACATACACTTCCTCGACCTTAATATTACGGTCAAGGGCAATGAATTGGTGACTACAACTTTTTTCAAAGCCACTGACCGTAATGGCTATATTGGCACCGACAGTTACCATCACCCTTCGTGGCTTAAGTCGGTGCCTAAGAGCCAATTTACAAGGATCCGTAGGAATTGTACCCTAATTGATGACTATTTCCAGCAAGCATCAGTCCTCAAAGGGAGATTCCTGGACAAAGGGTACTCCAACTCTGAACTTGATTTAGCCATTCAGGAAGTGGCTAATTTAGACAGAACTAGCATGTTAGCAGGTTCTAGGGCTAACAGGGAGTCTAGCACAGAATTCACCACTGCCTTTGTGACCCCATACACTCACCAATTCCGGGACATTAGGAAAATCTTCAACCGGCATTGGGGTGTATTGAGGAACGACAGGGTACTAGCTACCGTGATTGGAGAACGCCCCACAGTGGTCTTCAAGGGCGCTCCACCTCTGAGACTTAGGGTGGCACCAAACATTGTGGATCCACCTACTAGGATCACCCACCTTTTCCCTGAAATTACAGGGTTTTTCCCTTGTAGACGGTGTGTGGTCTGTAGGGCAAATGCCATCAAGGAACGTAAAGTTCTATCTTTTCGCTCTAAAGCCACACACAAGAGTTATTCCATCGATACGTTCATTACCTGCTCAACAGAGAACGTAGTCTACATGTTGGAGTGCCCTTGCGGGTACCAATATGTGGGCAGGACTACCCGTGCCATGAAAACCAGGGTGAATGAACATCTGGGTAATATTCGCCGGGGTTTTCCTAAACATTCTGTTTCAAGACATTACCTAGAATGTCACCACAAAAAGGCTGTTGGAACTAAGATTATTGCCATTGACAAATTTACCCCACACTGGAGGGGGAGCAATGTGAGGAGGGAGATTTCACGGCTTGAGACCAGGTGGATTTTTGACCTGAAGTGTTATACCCCCTTTGGTCTCAACGTGGATTGGGATGTCAACTGCTTCATTAATAACAGCTGATGAGCAGATTGACTCCCTAAGTTCTCTCCTCCCTTGCTGTCAATGAGCTGGTTTCTTTTTGGTCCCTCCCCCCCCCCCCTTTTTTGTTTTTCAAATCCCCTGGTAATGTGCCCGTGTTTGGGTAATACCATCTAGAGTGCACCTTCAGGGGGTGTACTTAGTTTATCTAAGGTTCTATCATCTCAATGTGTGCACCATACATTGATTGTATCTCGTCTATCCCTATCCTTCCCTCTGTTCAGTTGGATGTGGAAAGGTTCTGTCGATCCCTGTTGACCTTTTTTAGGGTTTACATAGACACTAGGGATGATCGAACTTTTGAAAAGTTCGGTTCGACCAGAACACCCGAACTTCACGAAAGTTCGGCCCGGATTTCAGAACCCCATTGAAATCAATGGGACCCGAACTTCTGTAATCAAAAAACACCATTTTTAAGCCCTAAAACCCAATAAATGCCCCTAAAAAGTGCCTAGGGTTCTGGGTCATGCCCCATTAACTATTAATCACACAAAAAAAAGTTCTTAAAAATTGTCATTTTTGATAAAAAAGCCAATTATTGAAAAATTAAAAAAAAAAAAAAAGAGATTTTTTTGATTTTTACTTTGGATTTAGTATCTGGGGGGTCTAAAAGGTGTGCATGTGAAGTTTCAGCTCTGTAGCATGTCCAGAACCATGAAAAAAAAAAAGATAATTTTTCAGTAGAACAGGGATGTGGTTCGGGAGCCTCCTTTAACTTTAACACCTATATGATCTTTTTTTCTGGTTCTGGACATGCTACAGAGCTGAAACTTCACAGGTACACCTTTTAGACCCCCCAGACACAAAATCACACAAAAAAAGTTCTTAAAAATTGTCATTTTTGATAAAAAAGCCAATTATTGAAAAATTAAAAAAAAAAAAAAAAAAAAGAGATTTTTTGATTTTTACTTTGGATTTAGTATCTGGGGGGTCTAAAAAGTGTGCATGTGAAGTTTCAGCTCTGTAGCATGTCCAGAACCAGAAAAAAAAAGATCGTTTGTATTAGAAAACTTTAAGCACAGGAATATGGCTTCTCTGCTGTAACACCTTGCCGGTTTAATAGCAGGCATTTTTTTGGGTTCTTTGCAGTCAGGAAAAACATCTGAACTTGTGTATAGTAGTACTGTGCACAAGTTCTGATGTTTTGCCTGCCTCCAAAATTCCCCAAAAAATGCCAGCAAAAACACACCTGGGCATTTTTTTTTTTGACGCTAGCGTTTTTTTTTGGCATTTTTTGGGGTTCTTTTGAGGCAGGCAAAACATCTGAACATGTGTATAGGGGGGATATATAGACATATATGTCTGAATATATACCCCTAGACATATATAGGTGTGATAGTAGCAGAAATAAATGCTTGCGCTAATGAAATCATTTACAGTAATATATTTCTGCTACTATCACACCTATATATGTCTAGGGGTATATATTCAGACATATATGCCTATATATACACCCTATACACATATTCAGATGTTTTGCCTGCCTCAAAAGAACCCCAAAAAATGCCAAAAAAAACGCTAGCGTCAAAAAAAAAAAATGCCCAGGTGTGTTTTTGCTGGCATTTTTTGGGGATTTTGGAGGCAGGCAAAACATCAGAACTTGTGCACAGTACCACTATACACAAGTTCAGATGTTTTTCCTGACTGCAAAGAACCCAAAAAAATGCCTGCTATTAAACCGGCAAGGTGTTACAGCAGAGAAGCCATATTCCTGTGCTTAAAGTTTTCTAATACAAACGATCTTTTTTTTTCTGGTTCTGGACATGCTACAGACCTGAAACTTCACATGCACACCTTTTAGACCCCCCAGATACTAAATCCAAAGTAAAAATCAAAAAATCTCTTTTTTTTTTTTTTTTTTTTTTTTTTTTTTTAATTTTTCAATAATTGGCTTTTTTATCAAAAATGACAATTTTTAAGAACTTTTTTTGTGTGATTTTGTGTCTGGGGGGTCTAAAAGGTGTACCTGTGAAGTTTCAGCTCTGTAGCATGTCCAGAACCCCAAAAAAAGATCATATAAGTGTAAAAGTGGGGTCCCACCATCCCTGCTCTACTGAAAAATTATCTTTTTTTCTGGTTCTGGACATGCTACAGAGCTGAAACTTCACAGGTACACTTTTTAGACCCCCCAGACACTAAATCCAAAAAAAGTCATGCCTGCCTCCAAAAATGCCCGATAAATGCAAGAAAAAGCGCCGTAGAGAAGCCGTATTCCTGTTCTAATAAAAATTATAAGAAAATGCTAATTTTTGGGGGGTTCTGGACATGCTACAGAGCTGAAACTTCACATGTACACTTTTTAGACCCCCCAGATACTAAATCCAAAGTAAAAATCAAAAAATCTCTTTTTTTTTTTTTTTTTTTTTTTTTTTAATTTTTCAATAATTGGCTTTTTTATCAAAAATGACAATTTTTAAGAACTTTTTTTGTGTGATTTTGTGTCTGGGGGGTCTAAAAGGTGTACCTGTGAAGTTTCAGCTCTGTAGCATGTCCAGAACCATAAAAAAAAAGATCGTTTGTATTAGAAAACTTTAAGCACAGGAATATGGCTTCTCTGCTGTAACACCTTGCCGGTTTAATAGCAGGCATTTTTTTGGGTTCTTTGCAGTCAGGAAAAACATCTGAACTTGTGTATAGTGGTACTGTGCACAAGTTCTGATGTTTTGCCTGCCTCCAAAACCCCCCAAAAAATGCCAGCAAAAACACACCTGGGCATTTTTTTTTTAACGCTAGCGTTTTTTTTGGCATTTTTTGGGGTTCTTTTGAGGCAGGCAAAACATCTGAACTTGTGTATAGTGGTACTGTGCACAAGTTCTGATGTTTTGCCTGCCTCCAAAACCCCCCAAAAAATGCCAGCAAAAACACACCTGGGCATTTTTTGACACTAGCGTTTTTTTGGCATTTTTTGGGGTTCTTTTGAGGCAGGCAAAACATCTGAACATGTGTATAGGGGGTATATATAGGCATATATGTCTGAATATATACCCCTAGACATATATAGGTGTGATAGTAGCAGAAATATATTACTGTAAATGATTTCATTAGCGCAAGCATTTATTTCTGCTACTATCACACCTATATATGTCTAGGGGTATATATTCAGACATATATGTCTATATATACCCCCTATACACATATTCAGATGTCATGTCTGACATCAAACATGTCCTCAAAAAAGCACTGGCAGTGGCAGCCCCTGCAGCATTAAAAAATGCTTGCTGGTGAGAAGCCACATTCCTGTTCCGAAGCAGAGAAATGATCATTTCTCTATAGCGGTCACCCTGCTATGGAAGGGTTTTGTCACCCTGCCATAGCAGTCACTGCCAGTTAACCCTACACTACACTACGGTCCCCTGACACTTAACACTTTCCCTACAGAAACTAAATTTTTGAAGCTAACTTAAGTGTAAAGGAGCACTCTAACTACACTAGATATCCCTTTCCTCACACTAAAAATAGCTAAATGACACTTTTAAAGTAAAATTAACAGAACTGCTTCCACTCTCTTCCATGTCCATTATAACAATGCTGGGAATATGGCGGGGGCGATCTTATATACTGGGGGGCGTATTCACTAATGATTGGTCTAGGGACCCCCTAGTCACTCCAATCACATTCCTAGCATTCTTCTGCCCCCTCAATTGGCTTTTGCTAATGGTTCTGGTCCAATCACGGGCTTTTAAAGCCCATTTCCTGAAGCATTGCATTTTGGGCGGTTCTGGTTGCCGAATTCCGAACTTTTTGGGCAAAAAGTTCTAAATTCGGCCGAACCTCGAACACCCAATGTTCGGGCCGAACCGATGGTGGACCCGAACCGTTCGATCATCCCTAATAGACACATACTAGGTTGTATGGTTTAATGTCCCATACTTACTGTGGTTCTTTAGTTCAATGTGGACAGGTGGGATAAGACGTGTGCTTTCTTTATTGTTAAACCTAGATTGCAATTCATGTAATTTATTTGATTGAAATATTTGTTTTTATATCTGTGTTTCTGCCATCAATTTGGTTGTATACTCACATGATTTTAAATGTATATTTTATTGTTTAACAATTGTTTGGAGTGGCTAATGAATATATTTTTTATCCTTTGCCGGCTGGAAGGAGGTTATTTGCCTTGAATAACATAGTACAGTTAGAGTGGTTTCTTCTGGCTTGCCGTCGGCGGCTGGGGCACCGTTATCTCCTACTGCCTTTGTTTTTTCTCTTTAGGTAATTTCTTCCTTCCTTTGCCAGACTTCCGGAGGCTCAGCAAGAGCCTCACCACGCTGTTGATTGCCAAAACCAGAAGTGCGTCAGCACGCACGCCGCAACCGGAAGTGCGTCATCACGCACCGGAACCGGAAGTGCGTCATCGCACACCGGAACCGGAAGTGCGTCATCACGCACCGGAAGTGGCCACATTCCAAACAATTGGGGGTTTCCTATAAAAGCGTGCTGCATGAGTGGGGCTTTTGCCTTTGAAAACGCCTTTTGCAGGACGAAACGCGTCAGGCACGCTAAGCCCCCATGCAGTCACGCTCTTCGAGCCGCGGCCAATGATTTTATTATGCCTGTGTCAAGCAGCTAAATTGTGAGTTTTTTACCTTTTATTTCAATAAAAGACTTGAATGTACTTCACTATGTGCGCCCCCATTTGTCTTATTGGAGGTCATCCCCTGTGTGCACCTGGGGTCCAGTGAGGTTCGCCGGATCCATAGTCTATGTTTATCCGGAGTGTCTGTGGTCGATAGGAGAGGAGTTCCGTTGCAGTTTTGTCCCTGACGGTGGATATCGCATGCCTGTTTGACCTTCCGTAACAGGGGGTCCAACTGTCCGGTAAGGTTACATCCTTATTGTTTATGTGATCTCTGCCTGAAACTCTACTTGCAAGATTGATGTGGGATTCACAGTCATATTCCCAACATCTGAAATCTCCCTCCTATGGACTTATGGACTTTGGTTCACCTTCATATTAGTTAGCTATTTATTTAGTGGCGCTGTACCATCTTTACATATTTCTTGGGTTTGATATACTTTGTACTAGCAGCCTTTAGTTTCATCTTTTTTTGTGCGCAGCTTTCTTCCCCTTTAGAGTTTAGGTCTCTGCCTAGACATCGTTCATTATGGAGCGAGTTAAAAAACTGGGCTAAATAAGGGGCTGGAGAAGTGCCAAATTTTTGATAGTAACAGTTTTAGAAACCATCACGACCTGGGGCTGAATTTAACTTGAGGGATTTAATAACCTCTGGAATCTCTGCTTCGGAGATCGTTTTTTTTTCACCTAATTATGGGTTGATGTTAATTTTGGACGATGGATATCTGGCAGAAAACCAACCAATTTAGAGTCAACTGTGGCGTTTTTTGCTGTATACAGTTTGGAGTAGTAGTCTTGGAAATTTTCCATTATTTTTTGAGGGTGTTGGGTTAATGAGCCCAGTTTGGAACAAATTTTGGGAAAAGACGTGGGACGGGTGTGACGGTACTCACCATCACTGGGAGTGACGGTACTCACCATCACTGGAAGTGAAAGCCAGATACTCAATGGCCACTGAGAATATGGTTTGGATAACTTCAAATGGGAGAGTAATATTTATCAACAATATCTCTCAAGAAATATGAAGATTTAATCCCACTTTACACTGTGAGACCTATAGCCTGTTGCCATGAAGTCTGTGACACCTCAATAATCATAGCAATACGTAGATGCGTATTCCATGTACTTCAAATGTATGACAGACTTGTCCTATTGTCTATCTATTGAGGTGGGATATGGATTGTGTTAAGTCTGTCTGTTTTATTGTTAAATGTTAATGACCTCACATTGTTCTTTCCAGATTGCTATATAAACAGTTCAGCTTAATTCTATTTCTGTATACAATTTAATCTGCATATGATAATGTAATCAGGCAGAGGGGAGGGATTGTGTACACTGTATGGGATTGACTGAGTGTAAAACTGTATTAACTTTATACTTTATTATATATTTTATACTTTATTAACTGTATAAAACTTTATTGGATTGTGAATTTCATGTCCTGTCCCCCACAAGGTCCCCCTTGTGGGGGAAAACTGTATAAAAGAGCAGCTGTACCATTAAACCTTCTACTTCACCCTCAATCTAAAGTCCTGTCTCTTATTGGGGGGATCTGCTACAAGGGATTGCTATGCCCTTCATACTCCTTTAAATAATCACTAAGCACTTCTAAGAGCTTGTTCCTGTTCCTGCTTCACTCTCTGGGGAAAGAGAGGTTCACCCACTGGAACCTGGAGCCTTGTCATAGGTCCAGGGTGTGTAGGAGACGGCGAGACCCCAACCAAGCTGTGGCGGTTCGTGGGGTCTGTGGTGGTTATGGTGTCTGGTGGAGTGCTTGGAGCCCTCGGGAAGCACTAGGAGCATCCGTCAACGGATGTACCCAGTCAGGATGCCAGGAGATCTGTTACATTGGTGGCAGCAGTGGGATGCTTCCTGCAGTCTGAGACATCCAAACCTCCACCGGGATCAAAGGTCCGGATAGCAGAAAAGGGGAGGTACAGATATCAGCCGCCATGGAAGAGGAATTCGGAAGGAGGTTTGCGAGAGATGCGGATACAGCACAGGGGGCCAGTGTCGAAGCAGGTCCTGCTAGGATGGCATGATTCTGTGCGCTTGGATCTCTGGAAAGAAATGCTAGCCAGTGAGCAGCACCACCAGGGAAAAATCCTCTCCTCCCTCCAGAAAAGGTACTGGTTGCATTATGGTTTGCGGTAGCTGTTTTTGGGAGAAACACTGCACAAGGAGCTGACAGCTGAGTTAAGCAGGCTGGTCTGGGCAGAGATGCAGTTGGAAGAGAGCTATAGAGCCCTCCGGTGGCATGTATCCCAAACATGCCCTTGGATAGCGGATGACAGCCCAATGGAAGGCTTTGGCTATGGCGGCTGTGGACTGTTGTATGAGAAGCTGTCAGGGGACCCTAATTTTGGGAGCGATTTGGAGTGGCGGTTAGAGGAAATTATGGATTACAGAGAAAGGATTCTGAACATCTCGGAAGTGCTCTGGGCACTGGAAGATATGGAGTTTCTGGGCATTCAGGAATGGTAGCTGGAGATTGCCTACAGACGGCTGCTAGACTCTGCTCAGCACCAGGGCTGGGCTCCCCTTGCCTGGAAATATCCAGAAGTACCAGCTGACTGTCTGGAAATTCTGGCTGAAGAATCGACAATATGGCACAGTAATAGTGTGCTTTGCTCACCTGCACCTACGGTCTTGGATGCAGAGGTCTTATGGCGGATGTAGCAAGTGCTGACAACAGGGCAGAGCTATGCTAGCCTCTGCCCAGCCCGATAACATCTTCTGAGTTCCACAGACAGGAGATGGTGAATCTCGATCCCCAGACACCAACAGAGAATTGAGCCTCCTGCAGAAGAGCTGACTTCAGTGCATGGCTCTGTTAACCCCTGCATACAACAATCGGCAGCCCTGAAGGATTTGTGCAAGGCCACTGATGTTTTACTTTGCTTCCCAATGGAACAGCTGGCAGCTGGGAAGAACACTACTGGCCTCTGCCCAACAATCATCTCCGCAGGAGCTCCAGGGAGAGAATGCAATTGGCACCTCACAACGGCAGCTTGAGCTGATATCAGTGGATGGGACTTCGGTATTCACTGACAGCAACCCAGCAGAAGAGCTGGCAACAGGGCAGAGTGCTGCTGGCATCTGCCCACAATTAACAAAAGATGGAGTTACTGTGGTAGTGGATGGGACTACAGTCTTCACTTGTATACCTCAGGGATGCCCAAATCCCCAACAGCCAGACGAAGTGAGCCCCACCACCCTGTCTTCTCTCCAGTGGCTGAAAGGACTCCCAGGAGAAGGGCCAGTCCACGCTTATCCCCAGCGGCGGTAATGTTCTACGAGAGAGGCAGAGGTTGGCTGGGTGAGTAACACTGTTTTCCGGACAATTTGTTTGGGGTACTGGGTGGGTGCAGATATTGGGAGGGCCCGTGGAACACAGCCTACCTTAGAGAGATTGGAAAATCCCTCTCTCAGCCCCCTAGGCCCCTCTTATGTTTAAGTCACCCTGTGTCTATTAGGGACACAGGGTGACCAAGAAGCCCAGTCTGGCCTACCCAAACCAGACTTCCACAGACTGATCGGCTATGAGAGCTCCATGCGCCTTGCTTGGTCAAACTTACAAACTATGTGGAACTTTGTCAAGGAAGCTGACATGATGGATTGACTCTTTTGGACTTATTACCTGACTAACTCAGGCACAGACCAGTTGGAGGTCTGGTACCTGGTTAGTCTACCTTTGGGGCGGAAGATATGTGATGGTACTCACCGTCACTGGGAGTGAAAGACAGATACGTAATGGTTTGGATTGCTTCAAGTGGGACAGTTATATTTGTCAGACATGTATCTCGAGAAATATGTGAGGACTATTCCTGTTTGATTCTGAACATGTTCATTGAATGAGCTAGTCAGAGACAGGCTTTCCCTATTGTTTGTGTATTGAGATAATGTGTATTGTATTGCAGGAACTCGAGGATGGAGAGTCTGCTAGTTAATTGGCTCAGGTTGATTAAATCATTGTCCTCTGTTAGTTGCTGAGTGGAAATAGTATATTGTGTGTGTTGGTTCTTCTTTAGATACGTTAATTCTATTTCTGTATACAATTTCATCTGCATATGATAATGTAATCAGGCAACCCCTGACCTGTTGGGATAATCTGATCAGGAGGGGAGGTCCATGCTGTATATAAATTCTGTGTGACTGTTCAATAAAGAATTCCAGTACAAGCTAAGTTGTTGGCTTTGTATGGGGACGGCTAGGATTTGATATCTATGTTTATGACTGCGAGGAAGCCGTATACTGACGGAAGACCACAAGTACAGTGTGGGGTCGGCGGTTCCGTTACAATGGGGTTTAGAGTAAAGTTTGACTGCCAATTTTGTACCTATCCTGTCTCTTTGTGAATAGAAACGTGCCCCCGACCATCTGAGATGTTTCTCTGCTGCAGTATTGAGAGCTAAATTTAAGGCTAAGCTGGCAGCGTCCAATTGAGCTAATGTTTCATTTGTAGGGTTAGTCTTGTGATGTTTGTTCAGGGAGTGGAAATCATTGGTCAGTTTGTTCATTTCCATTTTACGTTCACGTTTTGCTTGAGAAGATATCTGGATAATTTTCCCCCTAATCACCGTTTTATGGGCGGCCCATAGAATGTCGGGGGAGATATCCCCTGTATCATTTAGTTGGAAAAAATCTTCTATTGCTTTGTTAATAATCGTGCATTGTACAGAATCGCTCAAAAGGGCCTTATCTGAGCACCATCTGAACAATTTTTTGAAGCCTAGTGGTCGAGTAAGGAATAGTAACACTAACGCATGATCTGATAGGGCTGTGTCGCTGATTTTAGAATTGGGGGGATAGAGGAAGAGGTAATAAAAATATGAGCTATCCTGGCATGGGTCTGGTAAGGAGCGGATAAGTGTGTGAAATCCTTGCACGTGGATTGAGCTCTCTCCAAATATCGGTTAATCCTAGAGAATATAAGGATTGTGCTATTTTGAGGCTTTGTCTAGGAGGACCTTTAGACCTGGAAATTCTGCTCGATGATTTGTCAATGGATTGATCTAGTGCCATATTCATATCCCCTCCAAGGACCACAAAGCCTTCGAGGTGAGATTTAAAAGACTTGAAGTATTTATTTGAAAAAACGTGCTTGGCCTTTGTTTGAAGAATAGTAGGAGATAAACATATAAGGAGACTCATCGATAGAACCCGAAACTAGAATGCAGCGGCCATTAGGGTCTTTGATGACTTTGGTCATAGAGACGTTTACGTGTCTTGAGAAGCAAACTGCCACTCCTCGTGTCTTATTATCAGTGTTGGCCAAGAAAAATGTAGGGTATTTGTGGTGTAGGAAGGATGGAATATATTGATTTAGGAAAATGGATCTCCTGTAGTAGCGTTACATCTATTTTTGAGTGGTATAGCTGAAATATTTTCCTTCTCTTAACCGGAGAGTTCAATGCCCTGGACATTGTGTGAGGCTGTACAAAGATTGATAGAGTTATAGTTTGTAGCACACATGGATCAGCGAGATAGCAACCACACCAAAAGAAAAGGACTTACCCCTAGAGTGAGAACCAGATGTCCCGTTCAAACAATCATGCTTTCCAGGAAACCTGACAGTTGGAGATTTGGAGGGATCCCAAGTGACTATGGAGAATGTTTGTATCCCAGTGAAAAGAAAAAGAGCAAAGATTATAGACAAGAAAAAAAGAGAATTGAGTGCAATAACCACAAAAAAAGGTGGAGACTCCCTGACCATGTCGTGTCTGGGGAGACTATCTAATTCTCACACAGGGGGTCCATGTAGGTGACCGCCCGTAAGGGGGACTTCAGTCTGTCCGAGAGTGAGGTGCATGACATCCACTCCAGCCTCCCTGCCATTATAGGCTGGAAACTAGTAGCATTACTAACTGGAGCATGGTGTAACCCATGAAGTTTGGTGAAGCTCAGGCATTAAAACAATTAGAATGCAGGGTCATTCCTACATTATACACTATAAGTAGCAACGTGATAAAGCATTATGAAAACATGAAAACCTGTGACCAGGCAGCTTTAAGTAACCAAGAATTGAAGATCTCATGAGAAAATTGTGGGTTCAAATAATGTCCAACAATATCAGACTATAGGTTGGGAGAAAAAAAAAAGGGGGGAGGATATTAGGTTAGACTCCAAGAGTCATATCAGAAGTAGGGGGGTGATAAACCAAGTAGCATTATGAGTTCCAAGTCAGAGATCCTAAGGACCCACAAAAGGCCTCCTGCTCAGGGGGGTTGGGCCTCTCTAGATTGTTTTGGCTGTTGTTTTTGCCACATAGGGGTGAGAGGACTAGGAGGGGAAGGTCGTTTGGCTGAGGAAGATCCTCTTTGGTGTGAAGTAGGTGGATGGTCCTGAGAGATTAGACCCAGTTTCAGTAGAATTCGCTCCCCTTCTGGAAAGGAGAAAAAGCCATATGATTTATTGCGATAAGAAAAGTTCAAGCGAAATGGAAAGGACCATCTGTATGTAATATCTTTCTGTGTTAATGCCAGTAGCAAGGGTAAAGACTGTCTTCGTTGAATTGTGTATGGGGAAAGGTTCGCAAACACTTGGATTTGAAAGCCTTGAATCGCAAGGTGGTCAGAATTGCGGGTTAATCTCATAACCTCTTCCTTTACTGAGTAGAAGTGTGGCTTTACTATAATGTCTCTAGGAAGGCCGTCTGTGCGTGGAGGTTGGAGTGCCCTTTGAGCTCTGTCCAGTTCCAGACAGCTATCCATGATATATGGTATGAGATCTTCGATAAAAGTGTGCATTGCAGAATGGACATCTTTAACTGATTCAGGGAGCCCCCGTATTCTAAAATTATAGTGTCTGGATCTGTTCTCTAGATCATCAATTTATGATATAGCAAAGTCTAGTTGACCCTGTAAGCGAGCTGTATTCTGATTGGTTCTAGCAATAGTTTGATCTGTTTTTTCTCAATGGCTTCTATTCTGGCTCCCAGATGTATGATGTCTTTGTGTATAGTAGATGTGATCTGGGCCTCTGTGTGAGTTAAGTGCCTGAATAGCATTTTGGAAAAGGATGTCATCATAGAGGAAAAATCAGTTGGAATGGGAGAGTATTCATGTGCAGCTGCTCCAAATATGTCAGGCTTTGCTGGAATGTCACCAATAGGTGAAAAGTATTAGAGAGGGTAAAACTGGAAGCAGAAGACTCACATTTAAGTTAGTGGGGATGTGAGCCCCACTATCTGCCTGATCCCGGTCTGCTATGGAGCTTTTGACCTCTGCCTCGGAGCTGCCAGCGCCATCTTGGGGATCTCCGGTGTCCACGGTCTGGTGTCTAGAAGTTTGGAGAGGTCTCTCCCAACCAAGCCTCCCAACATCGGATCACTCTTGTGGACCTCCTGTTTGGGTGTCTGCGGTGTGGGGAGACACTGAGATCTTTTGCGGCAGTGGCAGGGACAAATAGGCTGGAGCGGTGTGGAGCTCTTGAGCTAGGCATCCATTCCAGAGCTCTCACGCCTGCGCCCCTAGACACTTATTTTGAATGTTTTACATAGCTATAATTGCAAAAGGGGCCAACCTGAATTTATCTAGTACTCTAGGACTAGGACTATCTAGGACCTAATTTTCTCACTAAAGTTCCACTTTAAAGCTGTTTTTTCATCTTAGGGAAAAGGCAGAATGGGTTTCCCCGTGGCTGTGTGCGTTATCCTGATAGGCTGAACTCCAACTACTCAAGCTTTATCTGCAACAAATCCCCCTTTTAGGGACAGGGCAGGGCACAGCGCTAGTATTGGCATTTCCTCACCCCCCTACTGGACCAAAACTATCAGTTATGCTTGTTTAACCTTTTTCCATTGTTAAGATTTTCTTGTTCTTCTTGTTTGTATGGGGAAATTGAAAAAGATGGGAGGGGCGTTTATATTTAACACATCACATCTTTAGGAGGTATCATCCCCAAAATAACAAGACAAAAAGGAGAATAATATATTGGGACTTTAAATATACCTCCAGAGATAAAGTATGGAACATCAAATAATACCTAATACAGCTTTAATTGTGACAACATTAAAATATATAGGTTAGAGAAACCCTAAAATTTCAGTAAATAATTCATCCCATAATAGAAAATCCAATCTTAGTAGTGCCACAAATCCTCAAACAGAAGTAGGCAAACCGCTGGATATGTAAAGGGCCAATGAGATTACCATCTGAGGGTCGACGTGTTTCATGTGAACTTCCACTTTATCAGGACCTTGAATTTCAAATATACATTAGGATGTGCACTAAAACCATATTGAAAAAACACATCTACTGTATATAAAAGTGAAAAATATATATAACATACACAAAAATATGTAGGGTACTAAAACATGAACCATCCTAAACTCATCAGAGAGAGAAGGAGGAAAAAAATATTTTCTATATGCAATAAAATAAATAAAACCTTCACATAACAGTATACAGTATCTCACAAAAGTGAGTACACCCCTCAAATTTTTGTAAATATTTTATTCTATCTTTTCATGTGACAACACTGAAGAAATGACACTTTGCTACAATGTAAAGTAGTGAGTGTACAGCTTGTATAACAGTGTAAATTTACTGTCCCCTCAAAATAACTCAACACACAGCCATTAATGTCTAAACCGCTGGCAACAAAAGTGAGTTCACCCCTAAGTGAAAATGTCCAAATTGGGCCCAATTAGCCATTTTCCATTGTGTCATGTGACTCATCAGTGTCACAAGGTCTCAGGTGTGAATGGGGAGCAGGTGTGGTAAATTTGGTGTTATCGCTCTCACTCTCTCATACTGGTCACTGGAAGTTCAACATGGCACCTCATGGCACACAACTCTGAGGATCTGAAAAAAATAATTGTTGCTCTACATAAAGATGACCTAGGCTATAAAAAGTTTGCCAAGACCCTGAAACTGTGCTGCAGCACGGTGGCCAAGACCATACAGCGGTTTAACAGGACAGGTTCCACTCAGAACAGGCCTCGCCATGGTCGACCAAAGGAGTTGAATGTACGTACTTAGCGTCATATCCAGAGGTTGTCTTTGGAAAATAGACGTATGAGTGCTGCCAGCATTGCTGCAGAGGTTGAAGGGGTGGGAGCTCAGCCTGTAAGTGCCCAGACCATACGCCGCACACTGCATCAAATTGGTCTGCATGGCTGTTGTCCCAGAAGGAAGCCTTTTCTAAAGATGATGCACAAATAGTTTGCTGAAAATAAGCAGACTAAGGACATGGATTACAAGAACCATGTCCTGTGGTCTGATGAGACCAAGATAAACGTATTTGGTTCAGATGGAGTCAAGCGTGTGTGGAAGCAACCAGGTGAGGAGTACAAAGACAAGTGTGTCTTACCTACAGTCAAGCATTGCTGTGGAAGAGTCATGGTCTGGGGCTGGGTGAGTGCTGCCGGCACTGGGGAGCTACAGTTCATTGAGGGAACCATGAATGCCAACATGTACTCAAGCATAGGGTGATCTCCTCCCTTCGGAGACAGGGCAGTATTCTAACATTTTAACAACCACAAACACACCTCCAAGACAACCACTGCCTTGCTAAAGAAGCTGAAGGTAAAGGTGATGGACTGGCCAAGCATGTCTCCAGACCTAAACCCTATTGAGCATCTGTGGGGAATCCTCAAATGGAAGGTGGAGGAGCTCAAGTTATCTAACATCCATTTTTCCCTATTGAGATCTGATGTGTTTTCAAAGTGTCCCTTTAATTTTTTTGAGAAGTGTATAGTAAATGAGATTAGAGCTTGATAAATAGCCTGTGCAATACCACACCATAATAACACATACTGTATATTTAATGCTGCATGATTAGCCATTGCACGAACCTGTAAAAATACTCAAGTCCCTACTATTCAACATCTCTATCTATACTCAATCATCATCTACACAAGGAATACATGTACGCTAAAGCCCACCTTACTCTACCTAAATTCTATGATCACTGGGCTCCCTGGCTGTGTGACTCCAGATGTAGTATTGACGTCCCATAGGAAGTATGCCTAAATATCCACACAGCACTCTTCTTGCTCAAATTCCAGCAAGTGCTTCAAAGCCTTTACTTTGTTTTGTTTTTAGGCACCCAGATTTATAGTTGTATTAGTCAAATTTCGGCCTCCCAGGCTCCTACATTTCTGATGACGGACTCACGAGATGAAATCTAGCCCTACTTTGTACCTGGATACTTACACCTATGCTTATACTTATACTCGGGGTTTAACCTATGTTTCCTAATACTTTACACATTCAGTTGATAATTTTCATAATTTGCCCCATCTTTGACCCGCTGGCCTTTGCACCCGATGTACTTGATGTAGTAAGTTGTTTGCACAAGCTTGATAACTTTAGATGTTCCTTAGATGACTTTTACAATGACAATAGCATTAATCATCTACTACAGGGGTGTCAAACTCAATTTCATCGTGGGCCACATCAGCATTATGGTTGTCCTCAATGGGCCGGTCATATCTGTAAGATTAGATGTCCAGAACACCCCACACCCCCTTACACCCTTACATGAGATGTCAAGAGCCTCCCCCCCACCATCAGAAGTCAAGAGTCACCCACCCTTCCTGACATCACAATGCACCCCCTTACCTTGTGCTGCTGCCAGAAAAAAGATGCGGGTGGATCTGGGAAGAAGAAACTACAGGGTCTGGAGGAGGACCAGAGAAGGGCTGGAGTCAGCTTCCAGAGTCTGCTGAATGCTGAGACCAGGGGAGGCAGAGACAAGGTGGTGTTGCGACTGCACAAAGAGGTGCAGGATCTGTAGGAGGAGTTCTGCCCTCCTCTATGCTGCAGACTGCTGAGAAGGGGGGGGTGGGCAAGGACGAGCCTTTCTGCAGCTGCACAGAGAAACGCTGGATCTGGCAAAGGAGTTTTGTCCTCTCTGCTGCCGACTACTGAGACAAGGTGGGGGCAGAGACAAGGGGGGTGGTGGAGCTGCAGGAGAGGAGCGAGGGCCACATGAAATGGCCTGGGGGGCCACATTCGGCCCTGGGGCCTTGTGTCCGCATTCGGCCCTGGGGCCTTGTGTTTGACACCTGTGATCTACTACATAAACAGTATGTTGAACTATTTGTTTACAAAATTCTTGCGCTACCTTTATGTTTTGCTGTTTGACCCATGACTTAAGTACCATCTTTTTCTTTCAATATAAATGTAAATAAAAAAATAAAAAAATGGGTAAATCATGGGGACATATACATTTTATTGCAAAGATGTAATATCTTTTTTTTTTTTGATTTTGCCCTGACATACAATACACTTTGCCAGTCTAACCACTCTAGATGGAAAATGTCAGGGAATTGGTTAATTTTTAACTAGCTGAAAGTAAACTTTTCTTCTGTATAAAGAAATGAACGATGAAGTGTATTTTATAGGGCAGTATAATTAAAGTTTAGCAGTATCCTGATTTCCCTTGTTTTCTGCAATGTTACTCTTTTGTTACCAACACCGATTAACGTTTTTGCCAAATCTTATCAGAAAAATGTTAAATTTCCTATTTGACAGCGATATAATGTGTGCAGATCCTGTATTACTGTTCTGTTTGCTTTCAGGTTGTAACAACTTAGTAGTCGGAATATATTCCCGAGAGGACAGTAGCACCTATGAATGGTTGATGCGTACCGTTCCCTTCATGTGGGGGGTGAAGGAGGTGGAGCCCTTCCTGATCACCAATACTTGGTCCAGTTTTTTAAACCAAGTCCCAAAGTGTTCCTTCGCCATCCTTTACCACAGCAAGAGAAGAGGACGCATAAACATCACCGATGTTAATGACAGCCTGTACGATAATGAGCTGCAATACTTATCTCAGGCTTATGGTAAGTTTGAGACGCTATAATTACAAACTCCCTGCACACTATTTTACAACACAGGTAATCACTTGCTGATCCACCAGAGTACACACAGTATACTGCGGTGGGGCGGCACATGCAGGCACAATCATGTACATGCATGGCACCAGGTTTAGGACCACGCTGCTCGTTCTTCACACAAACCTCGTCCCGTCACAGAATTACAGTTCTGGGTAGTCGGGGCCTGGTTACAACATGAGCGCTATGCAATCACATGATCACAATGTCAATTCATTCATAACAGATGTGTTGCCTATGCTGCAATCGGCTTACAGCTATCACATGGTATCTTGGCAAATCACCCTGTAGTTAGCGGTAGCCAATCACAGATCACTAGTGATCACAGCTGTAATGAACAGTTGAATACTTTGCTGTTACAAGGATCTTCACTGTAACAGCAATCAAAGTGTAAAATAAAAAAAAAAAAACCCTGAACCCCCCAAGAGTAGTACAGTGGTATTATGGTAAGACAAAACGACTCTGATGAGAGTATGTTTTAAAAAAAAAAAAATTGTACAAAAAAAAAAATAAAGAATTATGTATATTTTTTTTTAATAAACTGTCACCAGTTAGTGGTGCTGTACTACACTGTATACTGTATATATATTATATATATATATATATATATTTATACAAATAGCCCAAAAAAATGTATTCAATTTCTTCATTTTCAAAATAATTGTGACCAAAAAATGACAACTTTAAAAACATTGCCATGTCTCTTACTAAATTTCATGGACAGGTCTACTTTCCAAAAAGATCAAAGTGTAAAAAAAAAAAAAAAAAATCCTGAACCCCCCAAGAGTAGTACAGTGGTATTATGGTAAGACAAAAAAAATAAATAAAGAATTATGTACATTTTTTTTTTTTTAATAAACTGTAACCAGTTAGTGGGGCTGTACTACACTGATGACAGTATATACATATATATATATATATTTATATATATATATATATATATATATGTATATATATATATATATACTGTATATATACTGTATATGTATATGTATATGTATATATATATATATATATATATATATATATATATATATTTATATATATTTTTTTTTTATACAAATAGTCCAAAAAAATTTATTCAATTTCTTCATTTTCAAAATAATTGTGACCAAAAAATGACAACTTCAAAAACATTGCCATGTCCCTTACTAAATTTCGTGGACAGGTCTACTTTCGAAAAAGATCAAAGTGTAAAAAAAAAAAACCCTGAACCCCCCAAGAGTAGTACAGTGGTATTATGGTAAGACAAAACTGCTCTGATGAGAGTATGTTTAAAAAAAAAAATTGTAAAAAAAAACAAAAAATAAATAATTATGTACATTTTTTTTTTTTTAATAAACTGTCACCAGTTAGTGGTGCTGTACTACACTGATGACAGTATATACAAATATATATATATATAATTTATTTATTTATACAAATAGTCCAAAAAAATGTATTCAATTTCTTCATTTTCAAAATAATTGTGACCAAAAAATGACAACTTTAAAAACATTGCCATGTCTCTTACTAAATTTTGTGGACAGGTCTACTTTCCAAAAAGATCAAAGTGTAAAAAAAAAAAAAACCTGAACCCCCAAGAGTAGTACAGTGGTATTATGGTAAGACAAAACTACTCTGATGAGAGTATGTTTAAAAAAAAAAAAAAAAAAAAAAATTGTAAAAAAAACCAAAAATAAAGTATTATGTACATTTTTTTTTTTAATAAACTGTCACCAGTTAGTGGTGCTGTACTACATTGATGACAGTATATATATATATATATTTATACAAATAGTCCAAAAAATGTATTCAATTTCTTCATTTTCAAAATAATTGTGACCAAAAAATGACAACTTTAAAAACATTGCCATGTCTCTTACTAAATTTTGTGGACAGGTCTACTTTCCAAAAAGATCAAAGTGTAAAAAAAAAAAAAAAAAAAAAAAACCCTGAACCCCCCAAGAGTAATACAGTGGTATTATGGTAAGACAAAACTACTCTGATGAGAGTATGTTTAAAAAAAAAATTGTAAAAAAAAGAAAAAATAAAGAATTATGTATATTTTTTTTAAATAAACTGTCACCAGTTAGTGGTGCTGTACTACACTGATGACAGTATATATATATATATATATATATATTTATTTATACAAATAGCCCAAAAAAATGTATTAAATTTCTTCATTTTCAAAATAATTGTGACCAAAAAATGACAACTTTAAAAACATTGCCATGTCTCTTACTAAATTTCGTGGACAGGTCTACTTTCCAAAAAGATCAAAGTTTAAAAAATATAAATAAAAAAAAAACCCTGAACCCCCAAAGAGTAGTACAGTGGTATTATTGTAAGACAAAACTACTCTGATGAGAGTATGTTTAAAAAAAAAAAATTGTAAAAAAAAAATAAATAAAGAATTATGTACATTTTTTTTTTTTTAATAAACTGTCACCAGTTAGTGGGTGCTGTACTACACTGATGACAGTATATATATATATATATATATATATATATATAATTTATTTATTTATACAAATAGTCCAAAAAAATGTATTCAATTTCTTCATTTTCAAAATAATTGTGACCAAAAAATTACAACTTCAAAAGCCTTGCCATGAATCTTACTAAATACCGTGGACAGGTCTACTTTCCAAAAAGAGGTTATTTGTACTGTCCTGGCGTTTTGGGGTACCAAGAAACAAGATTGACCCTCAGTACATCAGGATTAATTGATTTTTCATATATACTGTATATCCCGTAGTTTGTAGATACTGTAACTTTCACACAAACCAATCAATATACACTTATTGGGATTTTTTTTTATCAAAGACATGTAGCAGAATACATTTTGGCCTAAATATATGAATACATTAGATTTTATTGGATATATTTTGACAGAAAGTAGAAACAATTGTTTTTTTGTTTTTTTTTTTCAATATCGCAAACAATAATAAAAAAAAAAAAACAGTGGTGATCAAATACCACTAAAAGAAAGCTCTATTTATGTAAAAAAGATTATATTTTTTTTTTTTTTTTCTGTACAGTGTTGCATGACCATGTAATTACCAGTTAAAGTAGTGCAGTGCTGAATAGCAAAAAATGCTCTGGTCATGAAAGGGGGCAAAATCTTCCAGGGCTCAGGTGGTTAACCACTTGCCTACAAGGCACTTTCACCCCCTTCCTGCCCAGGCTAATTTTCAGATTTTTGTGCTGTCGCACTTTGTATGACTATTGCCCGGTCATGCAACACTGTACACATATGACATCACTTTGCATAACAAAAGTTACATTAAAAATTAGCTGCTAAACATTTCTGTAAATGTAGCCTTTTATTTTTGTTTAAGCATAAACACCAGAAATTTGCACTTGAAAAGGTTGAGAAATTTCCTACAGATAGTTGCAGTTTGTAAATAAGCTGTATTTAGCTGAGTGTATCTGTTGAGGGCCAGGAACTCCAGTTTATGTATTGGATAATTCTTTTTAGAAGGTGTAAGGCTACGGCTCACATAAGCCACAGGACGAAGCTTCCCAGCAGTTTCCTGATATAACACACCACCAAGACCGTCCCGGCTAGCATCTACATGCAATGCATATGGGTTAGAAGGGTCAGCATAGGCCAGAACTGGTGCTTGTGTGAGACTTTCTTTTAAACATTTAATAGCTTGTTTGCACTTTGAGGTCCACTGATCTTGATCACGTGGTCTTCTGGACCCCACGGAACATTGACTTGACTGCCGCAATTCTTCACCTCCCTCCTTTTGTAGCAATTCATTCAATGGTTTTGCTATCTGTGCAAAGTTCTTCACAAACTTCCAATAATAAGAACAGAACCCAAGAAAGGAACGCAACTCAGTCACTGTCCTGGGTCTGGGCCAAGTAGTGACAGCCTCCAAATTCTGAGGATCAGTGGCCACTCCGTCTGCTGAGACCACCTACCCCAAGTAGGTGACCTACATCTGATGGAACTGGGATTTCTCTAGAGACAACTTCTGCCCTTCTGCATGCAGCCTCTAGCAAAACTTTCTCAAGTCGACCCTCATGTTCCCCTAGCATCTTGCCGAACACGATGATATCATCCACATAGACCAGGACCTCAATCAGGTTCATATCACCCACTGTATTCTCCATCAACCTCTGGAAAGTGGTAGGAGCGCCTGACAATCACTGGGAAACGCGGTCAAATTAGAAGAATCCCAATGGGCTGATAAAAGCTGTCTTCTCTCGGTCATCTGGATGCATGGGTATTTGATAATACCCACTCTTCAAATCTAGCACACCGAACCATTTGGCTTCAGACAGGCATTGCAACGCATCTTCAATCCGAGGAGTTGTATACTGATCATGAATGGTTTGCCGGTTCAGAGTCCTGTAATCAATGCACATCCGAATGGTCACATTTGTCTTCCTTACCACCACAATGGGGGAGGCATATGGGCTTCTAGACTCTCTGATGACCCCAGACTTGTTAAGTTCAGCTAATTGCTCCCGGAGATCCTCCAGGTCACTCAAAGGAATCTGCCGAGCTCTCTCCCGAAAGGGCTTATCTTTACTCACCCAAATTTGGTGTTGAGCACTCTTAGCACAGCCCACGTCAAAGTCATTCTTTGAGAAGATCTCATTCCATCTGGTCAGCTGATCTTTCATCCGCTCCCTCCACTTGAAAGGTACAGCAGGTTGTCAGACTCTAGAATCTTCACCTTGGCCTTCAACCTTCTGGACCAAATGCTTCAACGTCACTGGGGTGGCCATGCACGGTATTGAGTATAGCTTTAGTGTAGATCCCCTCCACTTGAAGCGAGACTATAGGAGAGGGTCCCACCAGGCTCTTTGGCACGTCTCCAGCTTGTGTGCCCATGTGTCCCATGTGCCATGTCCCATGTGCCCATGTATGTGGTTCAGCTCCAAACTGTGGGTTCACCAGGATGACTGCCTGTGACCATCACAAACTACTGCAGAAGAGGAGGCAGCCGCCACCCTGCTTCTGGGACTCTGCTTCCCGCCAAAGATGTTTTTTATACCCTGCCCCACAATGCATCGGGACAAACAGTCTGTGCCAATCCCTGGGGCAGTACCAAAAGCTTGTGTGTCATTGGCCAGGTTTCCCCCACTGTCCAATGTGCCTCCCCATTGGACACAGTGGGGACACTCCCTCAGACCATATGAATCACATACTGAACACACTGAGCAACAGAGAAGTGGCAGGTAAAAGCATTTGGGTTCTCTCTGTTTATCAGGAGAGCTGGATTATATTAGGTGAGCCTGTTTTGTGCATTCAGGTGAGATTCTTGTGGGCTGAGGGAGTGTCCCCACTGTATCCAATGAGGTGGCACATTGGACAGTGGAGAAAACCCAGCCACTGACACACTGGCTTTTATACCAACCCATGGGTTTGGCACAGATGAAGTGCATCATGGGTGGGGGTATAAAAGTCAAAGGCACACAGAACAGGAGGACTTTGGGCGGGAAGCCAGGTCCCAGAAGGAGGGTGTTGCTCCTTCTGCTGTGGAGAGAGAGTCACAGGTGGTCGGCCTGGTGAACAGTTTGAGAGACTGAACCGGAGGTCCAGGAGAACTGACTGGGGAGTTGGTGGCTGAAGCAACCTGAGAAAAATAGTGTCCGTGAGTATCGGGAAGCTTGCCAAGGGTCTGCCCAGGAAGGGGACCACTCCAGGATAGACTCAGTGGACAGGTGTGACCTCACACAGGAGAGATTGAAAGGGGGTGCCAGGTAATACCCTGAAGATATATTACAGACAGGATCACTAAAATCTATCTTCACTTCAGTGGCAGGGTGAAGTAGCGGCCTTGCCACATTCTAGCTCAGAATGTCCTTAAAACTGTGAATAGTTTAGTTGAGATATCCCACTCATCCCTTCTCCCAGCCCAGTTCCAAAATAAAACCACAAAAACCCCAATGCTGGACTGATCATTGACTGAGTCCATGCCTATAAAGTGTTAAAGCGGAGTCCCGGCCTCGGGGATGAATTTTAGATAAAAATACCCCCGGGACAGTCAGGGCTAGTACATTCCACAATGGATAGCCTCTGAACTGTCCCAGGTTGCACTTACCTTTTAGAAGAAATATTTACCTTGAACATTTCTTCTCCAGCGCTGTCATCTCAGGTGTGGGCAGCTGAAGCCAGCGCGTCCTCTTCTGCATCCTCTTTGGTGACGTCAGAGTCCCAGAATGCCCTGCACCGGCCCTGCTCGTCACTTCCAGTGAAGGCGTGGCATCCCTGCACAGCTTTTGGGCATGCCCAGAAGCTGTTTAGCAGGGAATGATGCGCCTGCACCGGAAGTGACGAGCGGGGCCGGTGCAGGCGCATTGATTCCTGGGAGCGATGACGTTCAGCTCCCAGGAGTCATCACAAGCAGGAAGAGACGGCGCGGGCCGTGGCCACAGAGGGAGGAAGTGGAAGGAAGGTGAGTATATTTTCTTCAATATCAAGGTAAGTGACCAAAAAAAAAATCGGGAGCATCCATTTCTTTTTCAGGTGACCCTCTGCAAGCCGATGGCCCAAAATCGATTTTTTCAATTTTGAGGCCGGAACTCCGCTTTAAGTTTACTATCACCTGTTGCTAAGGGAAACCCAGAGGAGCCAGTTTCAGCAGCTCCTCAGGGGGCAGTGCTACATATGTATTCTGCTACATATTTTTGGTTAAAAAAAAAAATCCCAATAGGTGCATATTGATTGGTTTGCGCAAAATTTATCATGCCTACAAATTCTGGAATAGTTTTATGGCATTTTTATTTATTTCTCTTTTTTTTTTACTAGTAATGGCGGCAATCAGTGATTTTTAATGGGGACTGCAACATTGCGGTGGACAAACTGGACACCTATCTGACATGTTTGACACTTTTTTGGGAACCACTGACATGATTACAGTGATTGGTGCTAAAAATATGCACGGTTACTGTACTGGCAGGGAATGGGTTAACACTAGGGGCGATCAAAGGGTTAAAAGTGTGCCTAGGGAGTGCTTACTAACTGTGTGGGGGAGTTGCTCTGACTGGATGAAGACAGAGATCCGTGTCCCAGCTTAGCAGGAACACAAAATCTCCATCTTCTCCCATGTCAGAATGATGATCTGCCTTGTTTACATAGGCAGACTGCCATTCTGCCTCTCCCAGAAACGATCGCTGGTGGCCAGACCCACAGATTGGCATCCCCTGTGTCTAGAGGCAACGCGCGCCCCCCAGTGTCCATTGCATGAAATGAGGTACAGGTATGTCGTTTCACACAATAGTTCCGAACTGCCGCAGAAAAAGTGTGGTAGGCGGTTGGAAAGAGGTAAATTACTGTACAATGATAGTGTTCTGTTGTCTCCCCTTTTATGTGATACCTACAGGACGGGACAATGTGATCGTAGTGGTCGATGATATGGCGGACAGCAGTGATGAGACTAAGGCTTTAATCCTCCGTGAACAGCCCAAGCTTCGTCACTTAGCGGGAGATCTCTTCCTCTTCAATGAGATCAAAGATGATAGAGTTCTTTTTGAGGGACCAAATCTGAAGAATTTGAAGGAATATCTAAAAAAAAGAGGTAAGAAGGTAATTTACTGAATGTGTAGACCAGGGGTCTTCAAACTATGGCCCTCCAGTTGTTCAGGAACTACAATGCCTCATGGGATGTGTAGTTCCTCAAAAGCTGGAGAGCCGTAGTTTGAGGATCTCTGGTGTAGACTAACACTTAGATGGGACTTTCTATAAAAGATCTGAAGAGGACATCTCAAGGAAAGCTCCTCTCTAGCCAAAATCTAGGGTTAGGATCGCTGTAAGGTCTTCATTTGAGGTCTCTGTTATTTACCCCATTCCCTATCAGGACAGAAAATGAAGAAAAATCCCACATCAGGGCTAAAGAAAATATACATTAGAATATACACTGCTCAAAAAAAATGAAAGGAACACTTTTTAATCAGAGTATAGCATCAAGTCAATTAATCTCCTGGGATATTGATCTGGTCAGTTAAGTAGCAGAGGGGGTGGGTTATGGATCTGGTCATGGATAGATTACTTGGTTGGAAATGCCAGGTGAGGAGGAGAAATATAAGCTAATAAAAGAGGAGGAGGTTTTGCAGTTGAGGGTATTTGGTATCTCTGGATTAGAAAGGAGTTATATCTGTCTTGTATGTGCCTTGAACTTGCGTATGGTAATGGAATGGTCTTCTTTACTAATATGTATATTTCTCTCTTACTGATCATTTGGCAAACGGTATTGATATGGGCTGTATGTATCTATATTTTTCCAAATAAAGTGTTATTCTTTGGATTAAAAAAAAAAGTAGCAGAGGGGGTTGTTAATCAATATCAGTTTCTGCTTTGGTGGTTGTAGTTACTCCCCTGCTGCTGGTGGGCAGGGGCGTAACTACAGGGGTTGCAATTGCAACCGGGCCCCATGCGGCTCCCCTGTACACCTGGATAGGAGGGGTGGCGGGGGCAGCATGTAGAGACATCACTGTCCTCCTTTTTCCTTCTGTAGCTGCAGGAGGAAAATGGAGGAGATTGGTTCCTCTGTATGCTGCCCCCGCCACCCCTCCTATCCAGTTTCCTTGTGTTCTGCTGTCTCTGGGCCCCTGTGTGCTCCCCTAGTTCTCCCCCCGCCCCCCGTGCTCCCTTCCCTCTCCTGCCAGCTGCTGCAGGGGATGTGTCACTATAGAAAACCAGGAAGGGGTCGGTAAATATGTAATTTACCAGCTCCTTCCTTTTCTGAATGGACAGAGTCATAGTCAGTGAAATTGTAAAAAAATAAAATAAAATGATAAAAATTAATACAATTAAAATACCAAAAAATAAAAACTACTGACACCAGTGGGTGAACTTCCAGGGTCGCAAAGGTCACACTTGCGACCGGTCCCTGGCATTCCACCACCGTGGGGAGGCCCCAAGATGGCAGGAAGGGGGCCCACTGCAGATCTTGTGAAAGGGTCCTGCTACGGGACCGTAATAAAGGGCCCCACAACGAGAGTAAAGGGCCCCAGGATCAGTTGGAAGAGCCCCAGGCCTGAAGGTTCTAGTTACGCCTCTGGTGGTGGGTCAGTGATGGTCTGGGGAGGCATATTCATGGAGGGACACACAGACCTCTACAAGCTAGACAATGTCACCCTGACTGCCATTAGGTATCGTGATGAAATCCTTGGACCCCTTCTCAGACCCTACGCTGGTGCAGTGGGTCCTGGGTTCCTCCTGGTGCACAACAATGCCCGGCCTCATGTGGGGAGAGTATGCAGCCAGTTCCTGGAGGATGAAGGAATTGATACCATTGAATGGCCCCCACACTTATTTGACTGAAATCCAATAGAACAACTCTGGGACATTATGTTTTGCTTCAT
>NC_138773.1:13346168-13433668 GCF_965119305.1 Pelophylax lessonae | reverse complement strand
ACAGCCCAAACCTCCCCCAACCCACCCCCATCCATGACTGGTCTATTGTATCAAAACTCAAATAGCCAAGTTATAGCGATGGTACAAACTGGAAAGGACCAGCTGAGAAGCATTACACCTCCATCCCCTTGGCAGATGCAGTATAAAACACAGATGGGATACAGCAGCAGAAGACCCCACCTGGGTGCCACTCCTGTCAGTTAAGAACAGGAAACTGAGGCTACGATTGGCACAGGATCACCAAAATTGGACAATAGAAGATTGGAAAAATGGTACCTGGTCTGATAAATCTTGATTTCAGCTGCAACATTCAGATGGTAGGGTCAGAATTTGTTGTAAACAACATGAAAGCATGGACCCATCCTGCCTTGTATCAATGGTTCAGGTTGGTGGTGGTGTAATGGTGTGGGGAGGGGTAATGGTTCAGGCTGGTGGTGGGGGTGGTGGGGGTGAAATGGTGTGGGGGATATTTTCTTGGCACACTTTGGGCCCCTTAGTACCAACCGAGCATTGTTTAAATGCTACGGCCTCCCTGAGTATTGTTGCTGACCATGTCCATCCCTTTATGACTACAGTGTCCCCATCTTCTGATTGCTCCTTCCAGAAGGATAATGCACCATTTCACAAAGCTCCAATCATCTCACCACTGGTTTCTTCACCATGACAATGAGGTCACTGTCCTCCAATGGCCTCCACACTCACCACATCTCATCCAATAGAGCACCTCAATCTCAGAGGAATATTTTCAATACCTTGTTGTATCTATTCCATGAAGAATTAAGGCACTTCTGAAGGCAAAAGAGGGTCCAATACCCTTGCAAGGTGTACCTAATAAAGTGTCCGGTGAGTGTATATAAAGCCCATCCTGGACTTTTATGAGCTCAACTTGCACCAACGCTTCTGACATTTGTGCAATAACTGCTATAAACAGACCCTAAGTTCATTTTTATAAATGCTAATAATGTATGAAATTGTACGTTGCATAGTCTATATTTAAAAAAAACATAAATAGTCTGTATTTAAAAATATATTTGAGAATAAAAAGTAGAAGGTCTCTTGGGAATCTTATAATGCAACATTTCAACCCACAAAAATAACTATGTAAAAATAAAAGTGAAAAAAAAAAAAAAAAAAGAACAGACTAAAACCAAAGCTGGTAGTAGGTTCTCTAATTCAGATGGACTTGTTGTGTAATATTGAAGACGTTTCGTAACTTTTCCAAAGTCACTTCTTCCTCTCTGAGTGTCGGTAATATTAAGGTGGAGATCCTTTGATGTACATGGCTGAAGATGAGAAGATGTGAATTGTTGTCATCTGTCTTCCATATATAACCCCGTTTTAACCGCTTGCCGACCGCCGCAAGTACATATACTGCGGCGGTCAGCCCCTCACAGGCAGAGTGACGTATCGGTACGTCACTAGCCTGTGAGGCTCTGGGGAGCGAGGGCGCGCTCCCGCGCGGTCACGGACCCCCCCGCGCGTGTGACCGGCAGACCCGATGTCCGCCACTCACTCAGCGATCGTCGGGGAGAGGGAGAAAGTCAGGCGGCTAGTGTAAACAAGCCGCCTGTCATTCTCCCCTGTGTAGAAACAATGATCATACGGTTCTACTATGTAGGACCGTTGATCATTGTTCCTACAGCTCAAGCCACAGCCAATCACAGTTAGAATCACGCCCCTAGGGACACACACAGCCCCTCCCTCTCAAATAAAGTTAACCCCTTCACTGCCAGTGTAATTTTACAGTAACAGTGCATATGTATAGCACTGATTACTGTAGAAATGTCACTGGTAACCCCAAAAGTTTCAAAAATGTCAGTCAAGGGTCCGATCTGTCCGCCACAATGTCGCAGTACCGCAAAAAAAAATTGCAGATCGCCGCCATTACGCGTTAAAAAAAAAAACAACAAAAATGACAAAAATCTTTCCCTTTGTTAGTAAATGCGATAACTTTTGTGCAAACCAATCAAAATACGCTTTTTGCGATTTTTTTTTTACCAAACATATGTAGCATAAAACAAATTGGCCGAAAATGTTAAAAACATTTTGATTTTTACATTTTTTTGGGGGGGGGGAATTTAATATAAAAAATATGAAAAATATTGTTATTTTTGCAAAATTTACGCTTTTTTTTTGTTTATAGCGCATGATCAAAAAATCGCACAGGTGATCAAATACCACCAAAAGAAAGCTCTGTTTGTGGGAAAAAAAAGGACGCCAAATTCGTTTAGGTACAGCGTCACACGACCGCACAATTGTCCGTTAAAGTCACGCAGTGCCTAATCGCAAAATACCCCCTGGTCTTTCAGCAGCCAAATCCTCCGGGGCTTAAATGGTTAATCTCTTCCCCAAAGATATATATCCAAGGATTAACACTTAAGTACTCTCCTAGGATGGGAAATCCCATCTTGTTGTCATGTTGGAGATATTTAGCATCTTCTCTAAGCCACTCCTTCAGCTCTGAACATCAAGAATCCCCCCCTGCATTTCGATGGCAATCCATCAATTTACATGGCTGAAGGTGCAAATTGTTGTCATCCATAGGTGTGCGCAGGCTATTGCATTAAAGTGTGCACTCCAAAGCTAAAACATATATACGTGTGTGTGTATACTGCACATATTAGAGAGGCCTTTAGTGTGGCCAACTGTGCAATAATCATGCTGTCTAATCAGCATCTTGATATGCCACACCTGTGAGGTGGATGGATTATCTCGGCAAAGGAGAAGTGCTCACTAACACAGATTTAGCCAGATTTGTGAACAATATTTGAGAGAAATAGGCCTTTTGTTTACATGAAAAAGTCTTAGATCTTTGAGTTCTATTTATATTAGTGATTGACCAATATCGTTTTTTTTGTTGCTGATACCGATATTCTGTTGATCGCATATCGGTATCGGCCGATATTGGCCGATATTTTTACACATGTAATCAACAGAAATCTTTTAATAAACATGTTAATCTTTATTTATTACCATTTTTAACATGAAGTGCTCATTCTTCACACATTAACTGCATAAAAACTGTTATGAAAACTTCAATTCCAGGGACATTTTCTTTGCATTTCACAAACTGATTGTGCATTAATGCAGAAAACTGACTGCACTGCAGTAACGTATTGCAGTGTGTGAGTCCACTACTGCAGCGCTTTTATAATAAAAGTGCTGCAATCGTGGACTCACACACTGCAATATGTTACTGCAGTGCAGTCAGTGAAAAAAAAGCTAGGCAACAACAACAACACAAAATACACATACACAGTGGATTGGATGGACTGGAGTCAGTGGAAGAGGACTGCCTCTGCAGTAAGGCACTGACTGCAACTAATGCAGTGCAGTCAGTGCACAACTGCTAGAAAAAAGCTAGGCAACAGCTAGACAGTGGATTGGATTGGAGTCAGTGGACTACCTCTGCAGTAGGGCAGTCACTGCAAATACAGCAGTTAGTGCAAAACCGCTAGAAAATAAATGTAGACAACAGCTAGACAGTGGATCTTTTCAATACTCCCAGTTAAGTAGAACAATATTATAATGCAGAGAGCAGAACATTTCAGCATGTCCATGGTCACCTGTTAAACGTCTTCTGTTTTGTTCAAACAATGCTGCGACTTCGTAAACATGCTCAGGAGTGGAGGACAGAGGAGCAGAGAGAGAGAGGTATCTTCTAGCATGGGAAGCAAGTCTTTTGTAGCGTGCCTCATTTTCTTTCCACCACTGAAGAGGATGATTTCTTCTGTCAATTATGGCTTCTTTCAAATAGAGATGAAGTTCATTATCCAGGCTCATCTTTGCACATTCAGAAGAAATTGAATCCTCCGCATGAGGCCCCAATAAAACACAGAAAATGTCCTGATCAATTTGACGATGATGAAGCAGATTCTCTTCTGGTCGTTGATGTATTTTTGGACATTTTTCCATTTTTTTCAGCATGCTGCTCTTCATAAAAGTAGTATTCTGGACTTTTCTTTTGGTCAGGAACCTCCTGCACCTCCATATCTTCTGTCAGCCATCGTTTCGCCTTAGCCAATACACCATCAGAAGAGAAAGCATGGTTCTTGTATTGAGGATTCAAAAGACTTGCAAGCACAACATTTTTAATCTCTTCATGCTTCTCAAAACATATATCAATCAAAGCTTTTTGGCTTGACAGGCCATCATTTGAAAGTTGGAGGGTGTTGTGTGCCATGATAACACAGAGGTCTGACGTATCAGCAGCAAGCCTCACTCCTTTAGGCATGTTTGCTCCACTGCCTCTAAGTTGCCCAAGCATCACTCGGTCTTTGTTGATTCCCCATTCTTCAAGCATGCCTAGAAACATTTCTCTACTGTGCTCAGCTATGTGGGATCCTTACATCACTTTTGTATTCAACACCAATTGCCTTTTTGTCCATCCGCTGTCAATGAAGTGGCATGTAAGAATGAGTAGTGACTCGGACTCTGTTTGTGACCAGCAGTCCGTCATGAATGAGAGCCAGTTGCCAGCATTCTCTGGTTGCAGCATAGCCTTTACATTGTCAACTACCTTTTGGTGTAGCTTTGCCAGCATTTTGGTTTGATAATACTTCTCACTCTTCAGTGTGTAGCTTGGCTCAAGCATGGACATCAACCACTTAAATCCTGAGTCAGACACCATTGTAAATGGCTGGTTATCAGTGACAATCATCTCTGTGATTACTCTGTCCAGCAGTTGGAATCTTCCATCTGAATCTAGACAGTGATATCTGTTTTTTTTTTCACAAACATATCGGTTATTGTTGCCTGGGATAGTGGAGGAGGTATTGAATCAAAATCACATTGGTATTCATTTTGTTTTTTTCTGTGCTGCATGATACAATTCAATATGATGAACTCTTAGATGGGCCCAAAGATTTGAGGTATTTTTGTTTTTTTGCAGTTACTGATCCCATGCTTATGTAGCTTGTACATGTGTTGCACACTGCTGCTTTTCCTGGTGATGGTTGAGACGAGAAATAGTCCCAGACCACACTTTTCCTCTTTCTCTCCTCGTCCATCTCCATTTCAACTTGAAAGACACAAAATAGATTAAAGAAATGGCTTGCTGAAGTTGCTGCTCTTGCTGGCACTGGCACCCCGTTGTGGGTTGGTGGCTGACGCTTGGCATTGTGTCTGGCTTGTTCTGGGTGGCTGGCTTGCAGGAACACTGTGGTGGCACTGGCTGGCTGGCTGGCCTGGTGTCACCCTGTTATGGGTGGCTGGCTTGCAGGAACACTGTGGTGGCTGGCTGGCTTGGTGTCACCCTGTTATGGGTGGCCGGCTGGCTTGGTGACTGGTGTCACCTTGTTATTGGTGGCTGGCTTTCAGGAACAGTCTGTGGTGGCTGGTTGGCTTGCTTGGTGTCACCCCGTTATGGGTGGCCGTCTTGCAGAAACACTGTGGTGGGTGGCTGGCTTGGTGTCACCCTGTTATGGGTGGCTGGCTTTAAGGAACAGTCTCTGTGGTGCAAGGTTGGCTTGCTTGGTGTCACCCTGTTATGGGTGGCTGGCTTGCAGGAACACTGTGGTGGGTGGCTGGCTTGATGTCACCCTGTTATGGGTGGCTGGCTTTCAGGAGCAGTCTCTGTGGTGCCTGGTTGGCTTGCTTGGTGTCACCCTGTTATGGGTGGCTGGCTTGCAGGAATACTGTGGTGGGTGGCTGGCTTGCAGGAACACTGTGGTGGGTGGCTGGCTTGCAGGAACACTGTGGTGGGGGGCTGGCTTGCAGGAACACTGTGGTGGGGGGCTGGCTTGCCGGAACCCTGCTGTGTGGGTGGCTGGCTTTGTGTCACTCACTCACCCTGGCCTGTTGTGGCGGGTAGCTGCTGGCTTGCTGGAACACTGGTCACGGTGGCGGGTGGCTGGCTTGGTGTCATCTGGGTGGCTGGTTGCTTGCTCGCTTTAGCTGGCACCCTGTTGTGGTGGGTGGCTGAGGCCAGGGCCTGTGGGTGGATGGATGGCTGGCAGTGTGACCGGACCGGACTGCAGCTGGCTGTAACATGAGGCCGTGGGAGGCGTGGGAGGTGGTCTTAAGTGCAGTGCACGCAGTGAAATGGCGTCACGTAAGGGCCGTGCAGGCATGGGAGGTGGTGTTAGAAGGCAGAACGTGTGCGCACAACATACGGAATGACGTCCCGAAAATATTGTCAATATCGGTAGATTAAAAGGCCAATTCCGATTTATCGGGGAAAGTGCATATCGGCTCCCGATATATCGGTGTTGCCGATAATCGGTTGATCTGTAATTTATATATCATACATTTTTGGAATGTTTTAAAACGTGGACAGTATTAGTAGAGTAGCGGACATGTCAATAGGGCAGAGGTTGGTTTCAGTAGAGCAGTGGATGGTGTCAGTAGCAGGGAGAATCTGCTTTGCACGAGGTGATTATGGTGTACCCAGGCACACCCTGTGTGCATTCCTATGTTGTCATCTGTCTTCAACAAATAATGCTGTTTTAACATCTCTTCCCTAAAAGATGCCACTCCAAGGATTAACACTCATGCACTCACCAATGATGAGACTGATAGAACCATACCACACTCCGCTTGAGTGCTTCCATCAGTATACCTTTTCCTCCAGTCTGAACATAGATATGAGATATTATACTGTAGCCACATATTGCAACCAAGATAACTTATATTAAACAACCAGGTGAGGCTGATCACATTACCATATGCAAACACAACTGTATACAGAAATATAATTAACATGCTAATAAACTCAGCACTTAAAACAGCCTAGGTGGAGTGCACAGAATGCTAGCAAAAATATGTGACACAATTAACAATTAACCATGGGACAGACAAGCTTAGCAGAAAACACATAATACCTTAATAAACAGATAATAGCAGGAGAACACCAGCAACAGGCATTGAGCTCACAAAGTACAATACACATTATTACAAGTGTAAACACCCCCCCCCCCCCCAATAGTTTGCTAGCAGACAATAGGTAAGTCTGTGTGGAGCAGTCCTTATTGGTAATGGGGCAACTAGGCCCTAAACAGGGTAACCGGGCCTAGAGTTCCAGAGTCTGTGTGTCTTGGGGAGACATGGACTTGAATCCATTACTCCAAGGGTTCACAAAGAGTAGTGTTCCCTTAAAAACCAGGGCCAGTCAGTAGGCAAGAGACTAGCCTGCAGTCTCCTCTAAAAGCTTCTTTGTCCAGGGTGGGTCTGTCACAGGGACTTCCCATTCTTGTTATCCTATTGGAGATATTTAGCATCTTCTCCAAGCCTCTTCTTCAGCTCTCAGCTTCAAGAATATACCCCTGCATTTTGATAGCAATCCTTTCATTTACAAGGCTGAAGGTTAAAATTGCTGTTATCTGTCTTCCTCGTATAATCCCGTTTTATCATCCCTTCCCCAAAGATGTAATTCAAAGGATTAACACTTATGCACTCACCCCAAGAATGGGACATCCCATCCTTGTTGTCATGTTGGAGATATTTAGCATCTTCTCCAAGCCTCCTCTTCTGCTCTAAGCGTCACAAATATACCCCTGCATTTTGGTGGCAATCCTTCAATTTACAAGGCTGAAGGTGCAAATTGTTCTCATCTGTCTTCCATATATCATGCCATTTTAACATCTCTATCCCAAAGATGTGACTCAAGGGATTAACACCCATGCAGACCTAACATCAAGGATGGGGCATCAGTGCGGATCAAACACATAAAGCTCCTCTGAAATCTGGCTTCTAAAAGTGAAGAGATCTGAAATGGAGATCACTGAGCATGACCAGTGGCGGCCGTCCCATAGGGGGCGCAGGGGGCCACCCCCCCCCCCCCCCCCAAAAAAAAAAGAAAAAGAAAAAAAAAATTTTTGCCCACAAGGGGTGCCCGCCTCATTGGTGCCTATGGGGGGTGAGGTTTTCCACCCGCAGAGGCGCCGAGAGGCGGCCTTCTGGGGCGTAACTGTAGCGCAGAGCACTGCGCTACACCCACCCCCCTTTTGGAGCCCGCTCCATTGGTGCCTATGGGGGGGTGGGGTTTTCCACCCGCAGAGGCGCCAAATGGCAGCCTTCTGGGGCGTAACTGTAGTGCAGAGCACAGCGCTACACCACCTCCCTTTTGTGATGTCTTGGATCATGATTGGTCCAGACTCCAGCCTGGACCAATCATGATTAAGGACATCCATGCTGACCTCGTTGGGGGCGGTGCCGGTGCGTGCATCAGTCACTCACCGTCACCGCCCGGTCAGCTTCCCGCCGCCGCAGAAGAGGAGTCGCGAGGAGGGGAGAAGCCGCCGCCGGGAGCCGAGCAGAAGAGGACGGACGTCGAAATCGCGAGGAGGGGGAGAAGCCGCCGCCGGGAGCCGAGCCGTCGCCAGGTAAGTGTCTCAGCCAGGGAAGTGCTGACTCGTCACCTGTGCCATGCCTATTCCATCACCTGTGCCATGCCTGTACCATCTGTGCCATGCCTATTCCATCACCTGTGCCATGACCTTACCATCACCTGTGCCATGACCTTACCATCACCTGTGCCATGCCTATTCCATCACATGTGCCATGCCTATACCATCTGTGCCATGCATATTCCATCACCTGTGCCATGCCTGTACCATCTGTGCCATGCCTATTCCATCACCTGTGCCATGACCTTACCATCACCTGTGCCATGCCTATTCCATCACCTGTGCCATGCTTGTACCATCTGTGCCATGCATATTCCATCACCTGTGCCATGCCTATACCATCTGTGCCATGTCTATTCCATCACCTGTGCCATGCCTGTACCATCTGTGCCCTGCCTATACCATCACCTGTGCCATGCTTGTACCATCTGTGCCATGCCTATTCCATCACCTGTGCCATGCCTATACCACCATCTGTGCCATGCCTATTCTATCACCTGTGCCATGCCTATACCATCTGTGCCATGCCTATTCCATCACCTGTGCCATGACCTTACCATCACCTGTGCCATGCCTATTCCATCACCTGTGCCATGCCTGTGCCATCTGTGCCATGCCTATTCCATCACCTGTGCCATGCCTATATCATCTGTGCCATGCCTATTCCATCACCTGTGCCATGCCTGTACCATCTGTGCCATGCCTATTCCATCACCTGTGCCATGCCTGTACCATCTGTGCCATGCCTATTCCATCACCTGTGCCATGCCTATACCATCTGTGCCCTGCCTATTCCATCACCTGTGCCATGCCTGTACCATCTGTGCCCTGCCTATACCATCACCTGTGCCATGCCTGTACCATCACCTGTGCCATGCCTGTACCATCTGTGCCATGCCTATTCCATCACCTGTGCCATGCCTATACCATCTGTGCCATGCCTATTCCATCACCTGTGCCATGCCTGTACCATCACCTGTGCCATGCCTGTACCATCACCTGTGCAATGCCTATTCCATCACTTGTGCCATGCCTATTCCATCACCTGTGCCATGCCTATTCCATCACCTGTGCCATGCCTATTCCATCACCTGTGCCATGCCTATTCCATCATCTGTGCCATGCCTATACCATCATCTGTGCCATGCCTATTCCATCACCTGTGCCATGCCTATACCATCTGTGCCATGCCTATACCATCACCTGTGCCATGCCTATACCATCACCTGTGCCATGCCTATTCCATCACCTGTGCCATGCCTATACCATCATCTGTGCCATGCCTATTCCATCACCTGTGCCATGCCTATACCATCTGTGCCATGCCTATTCCATCACCTGTGCCATGCCTATACCATCATCTGTGTCATGCCTATTCTATCACCTGTGCCATGCCTATACCATCTGTGCCATGCCTATTCCATCACCTGTGCCATGACCTTACCATCACCTGTGCCATGCCTATTCCATCACCTGTGCCATGCCTATACCTTCTGTGCCATGCCTATTCCATCACCTGTGCCATGCCTGTACCATCTATGCCCTGCCTATACCATCACCTGTGCCATGCCTGTACCATCTGTGCCATGCCTATTCCATCACCTGTGCCATGCCTATACCATCTGCGCCATGCCTATTCCATCACCTGTGCCATGCCTGTACCATCACCTGTGCCATGCCTGTACCATCACCTGTGCCATGCCTGTACCATCACCTGTGCAATGCCTATTCCATCACTTGTGCCATGCCTATTCCATCACCTGTGCCATGCCTATTCCATCACCTGTGCCATGCCTATACCATCATCTGTGCCATGCCTATTCCATCACCTGTGCCATGCCTATACCATCTGTGCCATGCCTATACCATCACCTGTGCCATGCCTGTACCATCACCTGTGCCATGCCTGTACCATCACCTGTGCAATGCCTATTCCATCACTTGTGCCATGCCTATTCCATCACCTGTGCCATGCCTATACCATCACCTGTGCCATGCCTATTCCATCACCTGTGCCATGCCTATACCATCACCTGTGCCATGCCTATACCATGATCTTTGCCATGCCTGTGCCATGCCTATACCATCTGTGCCATGCCTGTACCATGACCTCAAAGTCACGCAATTTTTTACCGCGTTTTTTGCCGCGAAGCAATACCTATTACATTTTTCTTTTTGCGCCCCCCCAAAAATTTTGAGTACCAGCCGTCACTGACTTTGACCTGACCCTTACATGATACTATAAAATATATTCAATTATTTATTTTATGCAAGGTGCAGGGGAAATGTTCCACCACACTGACAGTTTGGTTCCAGGTAAAATTGCTTTGAAGAAGTTATTCTAAAAGTAATCAGAGTCGGGTAAAGTAGGTTGTATCCCTTTCAGGATTTTAGATGTTGTTGGGATGAAATATTTGATGACAATTATTGAATAATAGTAATTCTATGTTTTTTTTTTTTTCTTTAACAGCTCGCAAAGAGTTCTTTATTAAGGTGAGTACATGTTAAACATAATAAAGAATGACATCAGATGGGATGTTGTCAGTGAAACAAACTAGAGGAGTTAATTCTGGGCCATACATCAGCAGAGATAACGGGCAGGACAAGGGAACACCTGCCAATCATTCAGATACCATTTTTAGTATAGACAGATCGAAGACAGCCAGCTCAAGAGTTAGACATGAATTTAGTTTACTTCGACTTGTAAATGAAAACCACATGCCTTCTCATTTTTATTTACTGGTCATTACTGCCTGCCTACTAATTCTGAGAATGTTAACTGCCTGATTGTTAAGGGGACCCTCTGACTTCAATACTTTAGATAATTTAGCCATATTAAATCATCAGTGAAGGATGTTGGACTTAATTGTGTCTTTTTCTGATCTGCATACCTGGCCCAGGTCAGGGACTTAGAAAGCATTAAAGCCAGAGGGTCAGTCAGGGCACTGCCATTTTTTGCAGAAGGTCATTGTAGCGGCCGCCCTGATGGAAAGAGGGGTTCCGCTGCCAGAGATGTTCTCTTCCCCCTAGTGGGAGGGATGCTGTAGAGTAGAGCAAGAACCGCTCTTGTAAGAGCTAGTGATTTGGCAATCCAGGCAGAAGAGCAAGAGAACTGGTATAGCCTTCTCCCACAAACATGAGATGAGACTATGTTGAGGGTAAGCAGGAACTGTTTATTGAACCCACTCACACACATTATATACAGTATCAGGTCTGATTAAATTAGCATTAGCAGATGGAATTGTATACAGAAACAGAATTAACCTGAACTAATTATCTAGCCATCTGGACAGAACAATGTGGGCTTATTAGCATTTAACAATGGGACAGACAGACTTAATACAATCTACATCCCACTTCAAAACACAAACAGTATTAGCATATTCAACAATGTGTGGAAAACAAGTGGCTGAGCCAATGACATTAGCAATCTGCCATGAGTCTGACTGTTCAGTTGTTTGTTCGGTAGATGAATAAAGTGAAAATAAAATGAAATAGAAAGCAATGTCCCCAGCTCATAAGAGAATAAAAAAAATGGGGTTTACAATCCAGGGACAGGGTGATCCATCACAGTCATAAAAGGTGGCTTCTGTTCTTCTCATAGGGAAGGTTCATTTTTGACCCTTTCATGATGAATGTCCCATAATAAGAGAAAATGGATACCAGTCATTCCATACCAATCTGGAACATGAAGGTTGTATATTTGAATAATCTGGGCCAATTATTTTACCCTTTCATATAAGCTTTTGGTAAATTGAGTCTTGCAGCCAACTCAAAATAGAACACAATGGAACAGTGCACTTAAACTGAAGGACTCAATAGGAGACATCTCATTAGAAGAAGCCAAAGGAGAGTGCACCCAATCAGAAGGTGGCAAGGGTGAGGGCAGCCAATCAGAAGGTGGCAAGGGTGAGTGCAGCCAATCAGAAGGAGGCAAGGGTGAGTGCAGCCAACCAGAAGGAGGTAAGGGTGAGTGCATGTTAGGTTGCCAGAAAACCAGACCACACGAAGCTGCAAGTAAAATAAAGCAGCTTATTAAAGCAACAACAGTAAACGCACAGCAAAAGAGAGGAGCAAAATCAGGCAGGAACAGCCAGGGTAAAGTCCAGAAGCGGGTAGTCATCCAAGCCAGGATCAAGTCCGGAAGTGGATAGTCATCCAAGCTGGTGTCGAGTCCAGAAGCAGGTAGTCAGCCAATGCCGGGTTTTCTGCCGATGTGGGGACATAAGCTGATGCGGGATCAA
This sequence comes from Pelophylax lessonae, assembly GCF_965119305.1. Classification (NCBI taxonomy): domain Eukaryota; kingdom Metazoa; phylum Chordata; class Amphibia; order Anura; family Ranidae; genus Pelophylax; species Pelophylax lessonae. The sequence goes on along the minus strand of NC_138773.1, from coordinate 13,421,079 downwards.
GAGTCAGGAAAATCGTCAGCCAACCCAGGTCATGCACAGAGGAACACAGAGAACAGAAGACTTCTAGCAGTGATCCACCTTGGAGCACAAACACAAGGGCAAGGACTGCAAGCCACGAGGTGACAAATAGTCAGGTGTGCAACATCATCACTGAGCCACGCCCAGGCAGCAGGCAAGGGATGATGCAAACAGAGGTTATAAGAGACAGCAGTTTGTACATGTCCAAGATAGCTGCCAATAGGAAGGCAAGATAAGACCTTGACAGTACCCTCCCCTCAACGGCCCCTCCTCCATGGAGAAAAAGATGGTCTCTGAGGAAAGCGAGCATGGAAAATGCGGAGAAGGGCGGGAGCGTGAACATCAGTGGAGGAAACCCAGGAGCGCACCTCAGGACAATAACCCTTCCAGTGCACCAGGTATTGACCCTGACCTCGGAACAGATAATAATCCAAGATGCTGCTAACCTCATACTCCTCATGATTGCCTATAGGAATGGGACGAGGACGAGGAAGTGAAGAAGTATAGCGATTGCAAACCATTGGCTTCAAAAGTGACAAGTGAAAGACATTGGAGATATGCATGCCAGGAGGAAGATCAAGGGCATAGGCCACCGGGTTAACCTTACGGAGGATTCGAAAGGCCCAACAAAATGGGGTGCCAGTTTAGGAGTGGGCATCCCGAGGTTGAGATTACGGGTCGACAACCACACCCTCTCCCCGACATGGTACGAAGGAGCAAATAAACGTCTCCGGTCTGCCTAGAGCTTCTGACGATATGCAGAGACCCGTAAGGACTCTTGAATCTGCACCTAAGAGGAACGGAGGGCACGAAGATAATCCTCCTCAGCCGGAATGTCCTGTGGTGAGAATGACTCGGGCAACACAGTGGGTTGGAACCCATAATTAGCCATTAATGGAGACATCCTGGAAGACGTGTTGAAGGCAGAGTTCCTGGCAAACTGGGCACAGACTGAACAAGCAGCCACATACGCAGCAACATCAGTGCAGAGAGATGGCCACTAGAACTGACAGAAATAGCCCAGGACATCTGGTTCTTACCAGGATGACCGGAAGTCTTGGAATTGTGGTACGTGTGCAACAGTCTAATGCGTAACCCCTCAGGTACAAAACATTTGCCAGATGGTCTCTCTATGGGACTATCAGGTTGGACAGCCAAGATATGTTCCCCAAGAGAAGAGGTTAAGTTGGTACGGATGGCAGCCAGGATATGATCCGAAGGTATGAACGGCATCGGCACAGAGTCCTCCCTGGACAACTCAGAATACTGGCGAGACAAGGCATCAGCTTTAACATTCTTGGAGCCGGGCAAATAGGAGACCACATAGTTAAAACCAGACAAAAGTAAGTCCCATCTAGTCTGACGAGGTGTGAGCCTCTTGGCCCCTGAGAAATACGTCATATTCTTATGATCGGTGTGTTTGAGAACTGGAACCACAAAACCTTGGAGCAAGTGTCTCCACTCCTTGAGTGCCAGGATAATGGCCAAGAGCTCTGTCTCCAATCTCGTAATTGCATTCAGCTGGAGACAGCTTCTTGGAGTAGAACACACAAGGAAGTAAGGGTCCATCAGTTGTCCAATGCTGAGACAGGAGGGCACCTACTCCCCTCTCAGACGTATCCACCTCTAGGACAAAGGGCAAACCAGGATCGGGATGAGACAGAATGGGAGCCGAAGCAAAAGCAGACTTGAGGACCTCGAAAGCTTGGATGGCAGCAGGCGTCCAATTGTGGGAATCACTTCCCTTCTTGGTCAGTTCTGAGATAGGTCTGGCCAAAGAGGAAAAGTTCCTGATACATTTCCGATAGTAGTTGGCAAACCCAAGGAAATTCTGGATGAAACGGAGACCACTAGGGCAAAGCCATTGTAGAACAGCCGAAACCTTCCAAGGATCCATGGAGAACCCTTCAGCAGAAATGATGTAGCCCAAGAAGGCAACCTGCCACAGGTGGAATTCACATTTCTCAAGCTTACAAAAAAGCCCATTCTTACGTAACCGTTGCAGCACCCGACTGACATCCAGGTAGTGTGATTCAATGGAGTCCGAGTAAATCAAGATGTCGTCCAAATAGACTACCATGCATTGCTGCAACATATCACGAAATACATCATTGATTAACTCCTGGAAGACAGTGGGCACAATGCACAAGCCAAAGGGCATCGCTAGATATTTGTAATGACTCCGGTATTAAACAAGGTCTTCCACTCATCGCCCTCCTTGATCCTTATGAGGTTAAGCTTGGTAAAGACCATTGCTCCCTTGAGGTGGTCGAACAATTCAGTAATCAATAGAATCGGCTATGCATTCTTGACCGTGATGTGATTAAGGCCACGATAATCAATGCAAGATCTCAACTCACCACCCCCCCCCCCCCTTATTCTTTATGAAGAAAAAAACAGCACCCGCTGGAGAAGTGGAGTTGCGAATGTGCCCCCAGGTAAGCGCATCTGCCACGTACTTCCCAATGGCCTTATTCTCCACAATCGAGAGAGGATAAACCCTGCCACGAGGGGGATGGCCCCAGGTTGCAAGTAAATGGCACAATCGTATGGACGAAGAGGAGGAAGAGTACCAGCGCGCACCTTGTCAAATACATCTTGATACTCATGATATTCAGTAGGCAAAACTGAATTCAAGGAGGTACAATGTACCTTAACAGTGCCACACTGTTGAGACCAAGAGAGGATCTCAGCCGACTGCCAATCAAAGGTCAGGTTGTGTTTCTGAAGCCAAGGGTATCCCAAAACAACAGAGTAGTGTGGGGACAATATAACCTGGAAACAGGTTGGCTCCCTGTGAACAGCCCCTATCGCCATGTCAGTCAGAACAGTCTCGTGGCCTGTGCTGGTTGCACAGGTTGCAGGGGTCTGCCATTAATTGCCTCGATGACTAATTGGAGAAACACGGGGCTGCAAGGATAAGGAATTTGCAGCAGCAAACATACTGTCAATAAAGTAATCGCCAGCACCGGAGTCTACCAACGCCTAAGTGGCCACCAAACCCAGGAGAGGACGACTGTGATTAGCAGTTTATCTTCACGGGAAACGGGGGAAAAGGTAATTCCATCTAAGATCTGCCCCTGACAGGACCTTAGGTGCGAGCGTTTTCCGGACAGGTAGGACAATATTTCAGGAAATGCCCACCAAGGCTGTAATACAGGCACTGGCCCTCCCTCCTTCTCAAGGCCTGCTCAGCCTTGGAAAAGCGATTGAACCCCAGCTGCATGGGTTCACAGCCAGACGCACCATCCCCAGGATGCGTGGGAGGTGAGGGAGGAATGGGTGGGAAGGAAAACATAGGAGCCAATCTGGTAGGAGGCCTCCACAGGCACTCCTTAAATGATGGTCTCTCCCTGAGCCTGGTATTGATCAAAATCAGGAAAGAACCGAGAGCCTCAAGCTCGTCAGGGAGATCCTTGGCCGCAATCTCGTCCTTCAATGCATCGGAGAGATCATGAGAGAAGACAGTCACCAGAGCCTCATTATTCCAGCCCACCTCTGCTGCCAGGGTAAGAAATTTGATGGCATACTTGTATACCCTCTTGAATGGACAAGAGCAGCTTAGCAGCAGAGGCAGAGCGAGTAGGCACATTGAATACTCTACGAAAAGAGGCAAGAAAACTTGGGTAATCAAGTATCACAGGATTATCATTCTCCTATAAGGGATTCACCCAGGCCAAGGCCTTGTCCCAGAGCAACAAGATTAGGAAGCCCACCTTGGACCTGTCAGAGGGAAATGCCTGACAGACCATCTCAAAATAAATGCCCACTTGGGGTAGGAAGCCACAACACTGACTCGGTTCACCCCCATAGCGCTGCGGGAGGTTGGCTGAACCAGTCATCCCTCTGGAAATAGTGCAGGAGCAGCAGCAGGAGGAACCACCTGCCTAGCCGCACCAGGAGCAAGGTGTGCTGTGTGGTCCAGCAACATCCGTAACACCTGAGCAAAGTGACCCAAAAGGTGATCTTGTTGATCAAGCCTGGTAACCAGCATGGGGAGCATAGGAGCACCTGCATCATCAGGATTCATGGCCCCTGTGTACTGTTAGGGTTCCAGGAAACTACATCACACCAAGATGCAAGTAAAATAAAGCAGTTTATTACAGCAAAAACAATAAAGGCACAGCAAAAGAGAGGAGCGAAATCAGGAACAGCCGGGGTAAAGTCCAGAATCGGGTAGTCATCCAAGCCAGGATCGAGTCCAGAAGTGGGTAGTCATCAAAGCCGAGGTCGAGTCCAGACGCAGGTAGTCAGCTGATGCTGGGTCGTCTACCGATGCGGGGATGTAAGCCGATGCGTGATCGAGAGCCAGGAAAGTCGTCAGCCAAACCAGGTCATACATGGAGGAACACAGAGAACAGAAGACTGCTAGCAGTGATGCACATTGGAGCACAAACACAAGGGCAAGGACTGCAAGTCATCAGGTGATATAAATAGTCAGGTGTGCAACATCATCACTGAGCGGCACCCAGGCAGCAGGAAGTGATGATGCAAACAGAGTTTATAAGAGACAGCAGTCTGCACATGTCCAAGATGGCTGCCTACAGGAAGGCATGTTTAAACCTTGACATTGCACACAACCAGAAGGTGGTAAGGGTGAGTGCACCCAACCAGAGGGATTTAAGGGTGAGTGCACCCAACTAGAAAGAGGCAAGAGTATGTGCACCCAAACAGAACGAGACGAGGTAATGTGCACTCAATCAGAAGGAGACAAGGCAAAGTGAACTCAGTCAGAAGGAGCCAAGGCAAAGTGCACTCAATCAAAAGGAGCCAAAGGAGAGTTCATCCAATCAAAAGGAGCTAAGGGAGAGTGCATCCAATCAAAATGAGCTAAGGGAGAGCGAACCCAATCAGAAGGAGCCAAAGGAGAGTGCACCCACTTAACAGGAGCCAGGGAAGAGCGTACCATATTAGAATTTGCTTTCCTAAAGTCAGACTAGAAAATCAACTCTATTTGGTTGCTTTGTGTATGTACCTGTTGCAGATTTTCCCTAACTTCCTGCATTGTAAAATGTTGTAATGAGGGCAGGAAATGAGGGGAAATCTATCTAACAGAGCCAAGGATAGCAGTAAAAACCTTACAAGAGTTTTTAAAGCAGTATTCCAGCCTTTTTTTGTGTTTATTAAAAGTTAGCAGCTACAAAAAGTGTAGCTGCTGACTTTTAATGAACACACACTCACCTGTCCCACGATCCAGTGATGCGGCCACCCGAAGCCTCTCTCCTCTTCCTCTGGTCTCAGCGGCACCGAGACCACTAGTGTGGGCACCCGGCTGTTACAGCTTGCGGCTTCACCAGCCGGGTACGCACTGCGCATACGCGAGTTGCACTGCGAGTCTTGATTGGCGGGCAATCTTCTGGGACCTCTGACATGTCCCAGAAGATTGCAGAGAGAGAGAGAAGGGGAAGAACTTCTGTTCCAAAACTAGGTACCCGCTCCCCCAAGAAAATGACATGCCAAATGTGGCATGTCAGGGGGTTAGGACTACTTAAAGCTAAAGTTCCACTTTTGGTCGGAACTCCCCTTTAACCACTTAAGGACCAAGCCCATTTTGACACATTTTTTTCACAAGTTAAAATCAGTATTTTTTGCTAGAAAACTACTTAGAGCCCCCAAACATTCTATATATTTTTTTAGCAAAGACTCTGGAGAATAAAATGGCCGTCATTGCAATATTTTTTGTCACGTGGCATTTGCGAAGAGGTCTTTCAAAAGCCATTTTTTTTTTTTTTTTGAAAAATTGTGAAAAATTACATTTCACTGCATTTAAAAAAAAAAAAATGTCTTTTGTATATTGTGAAAGATGATGGCATGCCGAGTAGATAGATACCCAACATGTTACGGTTTAAAATTGTGCACACTTGCGTAATGACGACAAACTACGGTCAATAAAAATCTCCATAGGCGACGCTTTAAACATTTTTAATGGTTACCAGTTTAGAGATAGAGTGTAGCTCTTTATTTTAAATTATTGCTCTCACTCTGGCGATCGTGGTGATACCTCACATGTGGTTTGAACAGCAATTTAATTTGCGGCGCGACTTCCTGTATACGTAGCGACGGGGCCGCTACATTTTTTGTTTTCCTATTTATTTAATTTTTTTTAAATTTTAGCACAGGTTTTTTTTTTAAAAAAAAAATCTGATTACTTTTATTGCTGTCACAAGCAATGTAAACGTCCCTTGTGACAGCAATAGGCAGTGACAGGTACTCTTTACGTAGGGAGCGGGGTCTAAAAGACCCCTCCACTACACTTACATGTACAGTATTTAAAATGCAGAAAACTGCATTTTTGAATACATTCACTTTTTAAATCCGGCGCCTTTAGCAGCCGAGTAACCCGGATGTGACGTCATGGATGCTGCCTCCAGGTTACATCATCGGTGGTGGGATGGGAGACCCGGGCAGAGCCGCGGAAGGCGGCGGGAGGAGGGGGGCGTCCCCTCCCGCTCGCTGATGTAATGATCGAGCGGCTCCCGAGCCGCATTGGTCATTACCGTCGGAAAGCCGACTGCTGGCTATAAAAAATGGTACTGGGGTGATGCCTCTAACTAGAGGCATCACCCCGGTACAATCACTTAAAGGCAGCCGACGTAGGTCTACGTGGCTGGTCAGTAAGTGGTTAAACTACCATGGTCCATCAAAAACTTAAATTGGAACTTTACCCATAACAACTTGATAATAATTGATGTTTTTTAGCAAGGAACATAGATTCCACATATTTTTATGCTACAAAAAGTAGCGTGGGCTGTACATTTTCTCCAGCATTGCTCCCGTTCCTCTCCATTTTATTGAAGCTCAGAGCAGTCACTTACTTTTTGAGACCTCTAATCCTCTCCTTAGTCTGAAAAATATGTCACTTTCTGCAATTAAAAAGTGTGCAGTTGCAGCCTTGATTGTATGTCTTGGCTCAGCTAGAGGGGAAGGCTGCAGTAGCCATCAGTATTGCCCATGGAGAAGGAGAAAAAAAGGTGAATGTAGAAGGAATCAGTGAGATAAGATAAATCACTATTCTTGTTAGTTTAACTTGTGTGTCTCACTGGCAGCAGAGTTTATCCTGTCATCTCTCCTGCTTTTCTTTTCTTTTCTTCCTCCCTAATCTGTCCTTCATCGGCAGAGTCGGTGTCATTCCTGTTGTTTCCTCTCCCTCAGCAGCAGCAAATCTTCAGCTGATTGACCTCTAATGACTCACTGATTATCAGCACAGTGCCATGAATAAGAGCATCTGAGGCTGTGCAGAGCAGGGTGGGACAGTCTGAAGTTGTCTATCAGGACCTAATTTTCTGACTACAGTTCCAATTAAAAATAAAAAAATAAAAAAAAATGTCTAAACATACAAAACCAGTATATGGTATGGCAGAGAAGCCAAAGTTGTTAGCGTTGGTTAGCAATGTTGACCAGGTGCTCACCAACTTGAGTACCATTACCATCTACTCCCCATTCCCTCCTATATTGCATTGTGTTCTTGTTTGACATTTATATATTTGGAGATGTTAGTTGTTATTAGAGCGATCAGCTTTTGTTCTACCATAAGTACCATATTCTTTATGCCTTTTGTCTGTTTTTTTGTCTTTCAGAAAAAAACATTTTGGCTGATATTCCTGGCTCTGATTTTTCTTATTTTAATTGTTGTTGTAAATGTTCCTAAGACCAATCACCCAGAGAACCCGAGCACCTTATCTCCCCCAGTCAATGTGACAAACGTCAACTCCCACTTTATCTCCAATATGACGACAACTCTACTGTCCACTATTGCTAACACCACCTCATGATTGTCCTCCCAGACAATGAATGCTACAACTGCCTGGCAATATCACTAGTAAGGTAAAGGCCATCAAGTTACCATAGAACCCAAATAAGGGATGATGGAACAGCTTGCTGCAAGAAAGACCCAGGGATGGAAGTTCCAAATATTCCTAAAGGTTCTAGACTAGGGGTCTCCAAACTTTTCAATATGAGGGCCAAACAAATATTAGTGGTCCAGAAAAAAAAAATCCCCATTTAAGTCCCCTCCTCCTTACTTTAGGGTCCCCATCAGAGTCCCCCCCCCCTTTACATTAGGGTACCTATCAAAGTCCTCCCTTAAATCAGAAGCAAAGACCATATGTGTTCTTTGCTGACCTTCATCTTCAGTCAGTGCTCATTGGAAATACAACATTGACCCTAGCTGTGGGCTGGGATAAAATCTTGTAGAGGGCCTGATGTGGTCTGCAGGCCATAGTTTGGATACCCTTGTTCTAAGCAATGGCGCAATATTCATAAAATTCAGAATTCAGTCATTATAGCACTCAAGGAATACTGAATTGGAAAATGACATCAGCTGTTCTAGAAAACTACAACATTTCCCATCTCAGTCACCTGTCCAAAAATGATAAAATTCACTAACGTATCACAGAATTTCTTAAACACACTCACCCTATCACCCCCATGATATTCACAGTTCCCATTGTAGGGCAGCATACACTGCTGGTCCAGTACAGGTTCATGTTTTCCCAGGAACGGGGATGCACAGGTGTTGTTTGTATCCCTGTGCCAGCCTCCCATTAATTTGGGCTGCATGGACACAGCCGCTGTATCCTAATATAAATATGGGTGAGTGCATATTCATATAGGGTGCGATCGGGGACCCACCACCCCACTAACTCACTTGTCATATTAGGACACAGCGGTTGTGTTCATGCAGCCGTGTGTCCCAAAATAAATTAATGAGACACCAGCAGAGGGATGCACGCAACATCTGTGCATCCCCTGCTGGGAAAACAGAGGTGCAGTGAAGCTTCCCATGTGAATGAACCGTTATACAATACACTAAAGGATGAAAGTGCCACTTTTTTAGTAAGTTCAATATATTTTTATCATGACACTACGAGGATAAAGCCAATGCATTTCAGGGACCACTTGTGGTGTCCTCATCCTTTACTTACTGCTCTTTTTTTTCTCCAGCGACTCTCATGGGTATCCTGGTTGACAGAGGAATGTCTTTTCGAACTTTTGAAAAGTTTGGTTCAACCAGAACACCCAAACTTCCCGAAAGTTCGGGTCCGGATTCCAGAACCCCATTGAAATCAATGGAACCCGAACTTCAGTAATCAAAAAACACCATTTTGAAGCCCTAAAACACAATAAATGCCCCTAAAAAGTGCCTAGGGTTCTGGGTCATGCCCCAGGGACTATGAATCACACAAACAAAAGTTCTTAAAAATTGTCGTTTTTTATAGAGAGCCAATTATTGAAAAAATTATTGAAAAAAAAAAAAAGAGATTTCTTTGGATTTAGTGTCTGGGGGGTCTAAAAACTGTACCTGTGAAGTTTCAGCTCTGTAGCATGTCCAGAACCAGAAAAAAAAGATAGTTTGTATTAGAATTGCAGTAGAGCAGGCATAGGGCTCTGCTATTTTCACACCTGGCCGTTTTTGTTGCAGGCGTTTATTGGGCTTTTTTGTGGACGTCTTTGGAGGCAGGCATGACATCTGAACTTCTGTATAGGGGTATATATACACACACACTTATATGTATATATACACATACACACATATAGGTGTGAAAGTAGCGGAACCCTATGCCTGCAAATAATTTCATTAGCGCAGGCATATGGTTCTGCTACTTTCACACCTATATGTGTATATATACATATATGTGTGCGTGTATATATACCCCTACACAGAAGTTCTGATGTTATGCCTGCCTCCAAATATGCCCAAAAAATGCCCAAAAAAACGCCTGCAACAAAAACTCCCAGGTGTGTTGTTGATGGGTGTTTTTTGGGGCATTTTTTGGGCATCTTTGGAGGCCGGCATAACATCTGAAATTCTGTATAGGGTTATATATACACACACACACATATATGTATATATACACATACACACATATAGGTGTGATAGGAGCGGAGCCCTATGCCTGCAAATAATTTCATTAGCGCAGGCATAGGGTTCTGCTACTTTCACACCTGTGTATGTGTATATATACATATATGTGTGTGTGTGTGTATATACCCCTACACAGAAGTTCAGATGTCATGCCTGCCTCCAAAGACATCCACAAAAAAGCCCAATAAACGCCTGCAACAAAAACGGCCAGGTGTGAAAGTAGCGGAGCCCTATCCCTGCTCTACTGCAATTCTAAGACAAACAATCTTTTTTCTATTGCGGTCACCCTGACATGGAAGGGTTTGGTCAACCTGCCATAGCAGTCAGAGTCAGTTCACCCTAAACTACACTACAGTCACCCTGACACTTAACACTTTCCCTACAGAAACTAGATTATTGAATCTAACTATAGTGGTATATAGTACCCTAACTACACTAGATATCCCTTTCCTCACACTAATAATTGCTAAATTACACTTTGAAGCAGGAGTAACAGAACTGCTTTCACTCTCTTCCACAGCCCTGTATGTGTGCTACAGTGCTAGCGATTTGGCGGGGCTATCTTATATACTGGGGGGTGTATTCACTACTGATTGGCCTCTGGACCCCCTAGTCACTCCAATCACATTCCTAGCATCCTCCTGCCCCCTCAATTGGCTTTTACTGATGGTTCTGGTCCAATCAGGGCTTTTAAAGCCCAGTTCCTGTCCCATTGCATTTTGGTCGGTTCTGGTTGCCGAATTCCAAACTTTTTCAGCAAAAGTTCGGAATTCGGCCGAATTTTGAACAGTCAATGTTCGGGTCGAACCGATGGTCGACCCAAACCGTTCGATCATCCCTAGTCTTTTTTACTCATCCTTGGGTTTGGTGCTCCACCATATGATCTCTAATGAAATGAATCCCCTCAGTAATCTCTTTTTAAATAAAACAGTTCAGATTTCCACAAATTGGAAACCATTTTGAGAATCCACTACAGTTTTTCTTCTATAGTGTCTTTATTGAATTTGCCAGAACCTGGTCTTGATGCGATTTTTGCATTTAATATGCTTGCTGTTCCATATTTTAAATGTTGATATTGTATGCGGTGGCTTGTAGTTTCCATTTCTAGGGGCTCTTTGTATATCAATCTTTGATTTGCCTTCCTTGCCAAGCATAGACACCCTTAAAAGTCTATTAATACAGGACAACTAAGTTGGTGGCAATGTCTGGCTATATAATGATGTTATCCATGTATATATACACTATATTGCCAAAAGTATTGGAACGCCTGCCTTTACATGCACATTATTATTTCTGGTACTTATATAGCGCTGTCAATTTATGCAACGCTTTACATATACATTCACATCAGTCCCCGCCCTCAAGGAGCTTACAATCTAAGGTCCCTAACTGACATACATACACAGTAGGGCCAATTTTTTATACAGGATCCAATTAACCTACCAGCATATCTTTGGAGTGTGGGAGGAAACCAGAGTACCCGGAGGAAACCCACACAGGCACAGGGAGAACATGCAAACACCAGGCAGGTAGTGTCGGGGTTGGGATTCGAACCAGCGACCCTCTTGCTGCTAGGTGAAAGTGCTAACCACTACACCACTGTGCCGTACATGACCTTTAATGGCATCCCAGTCTTAGTCCGTAGGGTTCAATATTGAGTTGGCCCACCCTTTGAAGCTATAACAGCTTCAACTCTTCTGGAAAGGCTGTCCACAAGGTTTAGAAGTGTGTCTATGGGAATGTTTGACCATTCTTCCAGAAGCACATTTGTGAGATCATGCACTGCTGTGGATGAGAAGGCCTGGCTTGCAGGCTCCACTCTAATTCATCCCAAAGGTATTCTTTCGGGTTGAGGTCAGGATGCTGTGCAGGCCAGTCAAGTTCCTCCACCCAAAACTCGCTCATTCATGTCTTTATGGACCTTGTTTGTGCACTGGTGTGCAGTCATGTTGGAACAGGACCCACAAAGTTGAGAGCATGAAATTGTTCAAAATGTCTTGGTATGCTGACACCTTAAGAACCAAGCCCAACCCCTGAAAAACCACCCCCTACCATAATCCCTCCTCCACCAAATGATTTGGACCTCTGCACAAAGCAAGGTCCATAAAAACATGGATGAGCGAGTTTGGGGTGGAGGAAATTGAATGGCCTGAAACAAATCCTGACCTCAACCCGATAGAACACCTTTGGGATGAATTCGAGCAGAGACTGCAAGCCAGGCCTTCTTGTCCACAGCAGTGCCTGACCTCACAAATGCTCATCTGGAAGAATGGTCAAACATTCCCATAGACACACTCCTAAACTTTCTGGACAGCCTTCCCAAAAGAGTTGAAGCTGTTATAGGTGCAAAGAATGGGCCAAATCAATATTGAACCCTTTGGACTAAGACTGGGATACCATTAAACTTCATGTATGTGTAAAGGCAGGCGTCCCAATACTTTTGGCAATATAGTGTAAAATCATGAATCATACTCTAACAAGGATTTCAACATTTTAGATGCCTCCACCTACTGGAAGCTGGCAACATATTCAAAAGAATATTTGGAGATGGAATTAGGGCTGAATTCACGCCTGTGTGTTGCACACTCCTGGTCTATGATTTGCACAATCTGAGGACCTCCCGTATTGGTCAAGAGTTAGCTTTGTATTCACTATTAACTTTTTTTTGTATGCTGTTACAAATTAGCAATTTCACTGCACGCATTTCAAAAATGTTTTTATATTTTGCATTTGTGGGAAAAAAATATTATAATTTTCATGCATATACAGATTATAAGTATGTAACAACAGCTTTGTGTATCTGTTTATCACATACAGTCATTAAATGAAATGTGATTGAAAGCTGTCAAATACTGTGAGTGTCTCGTGTCTTTCAAAAAAGAATGGTTTGCCTTTTATATACGTAACATCTGAACCAATGATCTTTTCAGCTAACTGTAAGAGGGGATCTCTTCCCATCGACCAACAATGTAGGGGTCATTCTTTGCATTGGCAATCCATGTGAGGAGGATTCTTCTGATTGACCACCATTGTAAGAAACATTCTTTCCACTGACCACCAATGTAAGGGGCATTCTTCCTACTGACCACCAATGTAAGGGACATTCTTCCTACTGATCACTAATGTAAGGGGCATTCTTCCTACAGACCACCAATGTAAGGGGCATTCTTCCTACTGATCACCAATGTAAGGGGCATTCTTCCTACAGACCACCAATGTAAGGGGCATTCTTCCTACAGACCACCAATGTAAGGGGCATTCTTCCTACTGATCACCAATGTAAGGGGCATTCTTCCTTCTGGCCATCAATGTAAGGGGCATTCTTCCTACTGATCACCAATGTAAGGGGCATTCTTCCTACTGATCACCAATGTAAGGGGCATTCTTCCTACTGATCACCAATGTAAGGGGCATTCTTCCTTCTGGCCATCAATGTAAGGGGCATTCTTCCTACTGATCACCAATGTAAGGAGCATTCTTCCTACTGATCACCAATGTAAGGGGCATTCTTCCTACTGATCACCAATGTAAGGAGCATTCTTCCCAATGACCTCCAATGTAAGGAGCATTCTTCTCACTGACCTCCAATGTAAGGAGCATTCTTCCCAATGACCTCCAATGTAAGGAGCATTCTTCCCACTGACCACCAATGTAAGGAGCATTCTTCCCAATGACCTCCAATGTAAGGAGCATTCTTCCTACTGATCACCAATGTAAGGGGCATTCTTCCCACTGACCACCAATGTAAGGAGCATTCTTCCCACTGACCTCCAATGTAAGGAGCATTCTTCCCAATGACCTCCAATGTAAGGGGCATTCTTCCCACTGACCACCAATGTAAGGAGCATTCTTCTCACTGACCTCCAATGTAAGGGGTATTCTTCCCAATGACCTCCAATGTAAGGAGCATTCTTCTCACTGACCTCCAATGTAAGGAGCATTCTTCCCAATGACCTCCAATGTAAGGAGCATTCTTCCCACTGCCATCCAATGTAAGGAGCATTCTTCCCACTGCCATCCAATGTAAAGAACATTCTTCCCACTGACCACAAATGCAAGGAACATTCTTCCCACTGACCACCAAGAACATTATTCCCAAAGACCATTAATGTAAGGAGCAGGGCCACTGATAGAATTCATGGGGCCCCGTACAGCCTACCTGATGGGGCCCCCCTTCAGCTCCACCCTCAACCCCACCCCTGGCCCTGCCCCAGACCCGGCCTTCAAATAAAGTGCAGGTTTGTTAATAAATTTGATAATTCAAAATTAATATTGTTTTCAGGTGAAAACAGACCTCTTTAATATCTATAGGCGGACCTGAGCTGACCCTCTATTCACTTCTATAGAGCGACGGATGTAAACAGACTTGTGTCCATTTTTATCCGCCTGCCTCCAATCCAATCCACTAAACAAAATGGAAAAGGATCCGTTCCCCTCCATCTAGCAGATCAGATTGGAGGGCAGTTGTGTGTAACCGGACAGCTGGTTTGTTTGCATCAGCCACCCTTAGAGCAGAGTGGACTGTGTCAATGTCTACACTGCATAAGCTGAGTGGACACGGACCTGTCATCTGCCCACACTGCTCAGCAGGGCATCAGCATACAGATCCCTTGCTGAACAAGCGGATTCCCCCCATGCGAAAAAAACCTTATGTTAACATCAGCATTATAGTAACACCCAGGCATGTGCCCTATCATGGCTGGCTCTGTCACAGAGTGTCACATGACATGGCTGTTGGATGCTGACCTTGTTAGCTTATGACCAATAGGTTTACAAAATCAGCACCCAACAGCCATGTCATGTGACACACTGTGACAGAGTCGGCCATGATAGGGCACCTGCCTGTGTGTGATATCACCATAGTAATGTGCAGTATATCTTCATATTCACCCAGGCACCCCTGTGCTGCAGGCAGCCACGATGAAGTCTTGCTCCTTCTGCTCCTTGTCAGCTGCTGCCTGCCGCCCGCCAGCTTCTCAAAAACCCCTCCCTCTCGGATACTGAGTGTGGAGCTGAGTGGAGGAAGATCACTATACCAGGGAAGGCTTAGGGCAGCCGCAGCGGCAAGCAGCTGGGACTTAAGCAGAGCAGCCAGAAATATGCGGAGCACCCAAAACTGAAAAAAAAAAATAAAAACACAAGTATCTTGACTGCTCTATCATCCCATCATCAGAGAGGGGCCCAGGAAATAGTAATACAATAATACAACCCCCCCCCCGGTAAACTAGTAGGAGTGGTCAAGTGGGGGTGAAGTTCAGAAAGCCTTTTTTCTGCACTGAACTGTCTGTGATGCTGTCCAGGCCCCCCCTGCTGAGCTGATGAAGCCGGGCAACAGGGTCGGTTGTACTGGTTTATTGGTGGCCCTGTCCTGCCCCCTGCCTTAACCACTTGCCGACCGCCGCAAGTACATATACTGCGTGCAGGCAAAGTGACGTATGGGTACGTCACTCGCCTGCGAGCCAATAGGGGGCGAGCAGGCCCCGCTGGAGGCGTGCTCCCGCCCCCGCTCACTTACTGTGATCCCCGCGCGTGTGCCTGGTCCGCCAGCCACTCGCGATCGTCCGTTACAGAGGGAGAAAGGCAGGCGGGTGATGTAAACAAAGCCGCCTGTCATTCTCCCTGGTGTAAGTGCAGAGATCATACGATCCTGCTATGTAGGATCATATATCTCTGTAGTTGCACAAACAGCCACATCCCATAACAGTTAGAAGCACGCCCCTAGGGACACACTTAACCCCTCCTTCTCCAATAAAGTTAACCCTTTCCCTGCCAGTGTCATTTTTACAGTAACAGTGCATATGTATAGCACTGATTACTGTAGTAATGTCACTGGTACCCCCAAAAGTGTCAAAAATGTCAGTCAAGGGTCCGATCTGTCCGCCGCAATGTCGCAGTCCAGCAAAAAAAATCGCAGATCGCCGCCATTACTCGTTAAAAAAGGAAACAATAAAAATGACAAAAATCTTTCCCTTTGTTAGTAAACGCAATAACTTTTGGGCAAACCAATCAAAATACGCTTATTGTGATTTTTTTTTTACCAAACATATGTAGCAGAAAACAAATTGGCCTAAAATGTTATAAAATTTTGATTTTTACATTTTTTTGGGGGGGAATTTCATATAAAAAAATGTGAAAAATATTGTTATTTTTGCAAAATTGACGCTCTTTTTTTGTTTATAGCGCATGATCAAAAAATCGTACAGGTGATCAAATACCACCAAAAGAAAGCTCTGTTTGTGGGAAAAAAAGGACGCCAAATTCGTTTAGATACAGCGTCGAACAACCGCGCAATTGTCCGTTAAAGTCGCGCAGTGCCGAATCGCAAAATACCCCCTGGTCAGGAAGGGGGTAAAATCTTCCGGGGCTTAAGTGGTTAAGATCCAGTGAAAGAGCTGAGATGTCTGGGAAGGGGTTATGATGTCAAGGGGTGATCATGTCTTACTGTTTACTGTATTTATGTGCATTTTATTAAAGCATGCTCACACAAGTGTTTTGCTGCATGACAGGGTTTGCTCCCTTAACCACTTAAGCCCCTGGAAGATTTTACCCCCTTCCTGACCAGGGTCTATTTTGCGATTCGGCACTGCGTGACTTTAACGGACAATTGCGCGGTCGTGCGACGCTGTAGCTAAACGAATTTGGCGTCCTTTTTTTTCCCACAAACAGAGCTTTCTTTTGGTGGTATTTGATCACCTGTGCGATTTTTTGATCATGCGCTATAAACAAAAAAAGAGCGACAATTTTGCAAAAATAACAATATTTTTCACATTTTTTTATATGAAATTCCCCAATAAAATGTAAAAATCAAAATTTTTTAACATTTTAGGCCAATTTTTTTTTTTACCATATGTTTGGTAAAAAAAATCGCAAAAAGCGTATTTTGATTGGTTTGCGCAAAAGTTATCGCGTTTACTAACAAAGGGAAAGATTTTTGTCATTTTTGTTGTTTCTTTTTTAGCGCGTAACGGCGGCGATCTGCGATTTTTTTTTGCGGGACTGCGACATTGGGGCGGACAGATCGGACCCTTGACATTTTTGACACTTTTGGGGGTACCAGTGACATTACTACAGTAATCAGTGCTATACATATGCACTGTCACTGTAAAAATGACACTGGCAGTGAAGGAGTTAACTGTATTGGAGAGGGAGGGGCTGTGTGTGTCCTAGGGGCGTGATTCTAACTGTGATTGGCTGTGGCTTGATGTGTAAGAACAGAGATCAATGGTCCTACATAGTAGAACCGTTTGATCACCATTCTTACACAGGGGAGACTGACAGGCGGCTTTGTTTACATTAGGCGCCTGCCTTTCTCCGGGCACGCCTTTTCTCCACCGGGCACACGCGCGGGGGGGGTCCGTGACCACGCGGGAGCGTGCCTCCGGCGGCCCGGGCTCGCTCCCAAAACCCTCATAGGCTAGCGACGTAGCCCTACGTTACTCTGCCTGTGAGGGGCTGACTGCCGACGTAAATAGTCGTGCGGCAGTCGGAAAGTGGTTAATGACCAGGCCATATTTTGCGATTTGGCACTGCATTACTTTAACTGACAATTTCGTGCGACACTGTACTGAAATAAAATTGGAGTTCTTTTTTCCCACAAATAGAGCTTTCTTTTGGTGGTATCTGATTACCTGTGCGATTTTTATTTTTGCAACTATAAACAAAAAAAGAGCGACAACGTAGAAAAAAAAATATATATATATATTTTTCACATTCTGCTATATAACATTCCCAAAAAAAAATTGAAAATCAAATTTTGTCATCATTTTAGGCAAATTTGTATTTGTATAGCTACATATTTTTGGTAAAAAAAAAATACCAATAGGTGTATTTTGATTGGTTTGCGCAAAAGTTATCGTGTCTACAAACTATGGGAAAGATTTGTCATTTTTATTTATTTATTTTTACTAGTAATGGCGGCAATCAGCAATTTTTAGCAGGACTGCGACATTGCGGCGGACAGATCGGACTCTTAACTGACATTTTTGACACTTTTGGGGGGACCAGTGAGATTACTACAGTAATCAGTGCTAAAAATATGCACTGTCACTGTAAAAATGACACTGGCAGGGAAGGGTTTAACCCAGGGGCGATCAATGAGTTAAGTGTGAGCCTAGGGGGTGTTTTCTAACTGTATAGGGAATGGACTTGTAATATCAATACAGAGACCTGTGATCCTAAATAGGAGGATCATAGGAGCTCTGTGTTGATAGCTGAGAGAACAACGGTCTGCTGTGTTTACAACAGCAGGCCGCCGTTCTCTCTTCACGGGGAGCAATCGGGGGTACCCGGCGCCAATCGCGGCTGCCGGCCCCTTGCCTTGGCTTTCCCGCTGGCGAGTGGGCGCGGGCGCGCCAACAGGATATCTCCCATGAACCGCCGTACAGGTATGGTGGTTCGTGGGAACCTGCCGCCGTATAACTGTGGCGGCTTGTAGGAAAGTGGTTAAAGAATGAATTATTTACTTAAGACCCTTCCTCCATGCCACAATACAGTTTAAAAAAAAAAAAAAAACACAAAAACCAGTGGGCAAAAAAAAAAAGTTAATTAATTTGTAAAAAAACAAAAAAACAAAAAACTAAACAGCTTATATGTGCTCTTCCACCCACGAGTCCGACTCCTTCTGGAACCTGTCAGCTGCTTCTTGCTTGCTACCCGCCTCTCTTGCTCTCGGCTGCTAAACGTGGAGCTGAGTGAGTGAGACCACTCCGCCAGGGAAGGGAATAGGCATCCAGGACTTCAGCTGTCAGCAGAGCAGCCAGCATCATGCAGAGCAAGTGCCCGGCACGGATTACACATGCGCCCGGAAATTTAAAAAAAAGTCCCCTGACTGCTCCTCCTCCACCATCAGAGAGGGGCCCTGGAAATAGTATTATCACAACACCCCCTAAGCTACTAGGAGCAACTAAGCTGGGGTGTAAATTAGATAGCCGTTTTTTTTTTTTTTTTCTCCACTGAACTGTCTGTGAAGCCGCCCGGGCCCCCTCTGCTGGTCGGGCCCGGTACAACAGGGCTGGTTGTACTGGCTTATCAGCTGCCCTGCACATGGAGTGCACATTCTTCCTCTTGGTACTCTCTCTTCTCCCTTACTTTTTGTTCTTTTCATCGCTTACTCCTTTCTTTATACTCTCGCTGTAGAACCAGGGAGAAAGATGTTACTAAACTCATAGTAATGAACAAAACACTGAATGGGTGGCTATGGCACCCCGTTCAGGGACATACTTTATGAGTAGTCGTACTAGATCTCTTCGATTCCACCATAGTTGGGAAAGAGGACACCAGCCTTACAGCCATATTAATATGGTCCTCCCTCTCTCCTCCTCATATAGCTCTTGGAGGAGCACCGGGGAAACCAATAGCTACCATGTTACAGGAACGTTATCTTGTTGTTTCTCCTTTTTCTTTGATATGGATCATTGAGTAATGAGCAGTAATAGCAGTGCAGGTCAGAAGAAAAATACTCTCTCAAATGTTCATTGTACAATGATGCAGATCTATGTAATATTGTTAAAGCTCTTATATGTTTTTCTGTCTTGAAAACTTCAATAAAAAACATTAAAAACCTCCACCAAAAAGAGAGCCAAAATGGACTTGAAACACCACTTGTAAGATTCAGCTGTCAATCTATCTGGCTCAGACTATTTGTAGATTGTAATTTTTTGGTAGGCGGTTTGTAGTGTTTTGGTAGCCGGCTTCTCTATCGCACGAACGACCTCATCTGCTGCAATTGGTTCTGTCATATCTATCAAAGGTAATGTGCCATTCCCCAATCCTGTAGTAGAATCCAGAAAGCTTTCCATCCTCTCCTGACTAAGGTCCTTTCTTCTCAGAAGGTCTGCATAAAATGACCTATAGATCTCCAGGATCCCTGATCTGGACTTCACCACGGAACCCGTACTATCTTTCAAGCCTATAACTGTCTTAACCACTTTACCCCCGGCCACTGTGCTGCTACTGCGGCACAGTGGCTCGTTATCGTCCAGCGACGTAGACCTACGTCGCTGGACTCCTCCCCCTGTAGGCGGCACTCGCGCGCCGCCGGAGGCGCGCTCCCGCTGTTTTCATTCACAGCGGGAGTCGGGCCAGGGGAGGAGCGGTGGCGATCGCTGCTGCTCTTCTCCGATCGTCGGGGAATCCAGTTTGGAGATCCGCCCGCCTGTGTAAACAGAGCGGGCGGATCTCCTAAGTGACAGGGAGTGACAGATCGGAGTGTTCAGCATAGCTGGACATCCGATCTGTCCCTGTGTCACTCAGTCACCTCCCCCCCCCACACGTCAGTAAGCACCAGGCATACATTAACCCCTCCCTCTCCAATAAAATTAACCCCTTTCCTGCCAGTGTCATTTTTACAGTAACAGTGCATATTTATAGCACTGATTACTGCAGTAATGTCACTGGTACCCCCAAAAGTGTCAAAAATGTCAGTCAAGGGTCCGATCTGTCCGCCGCAATGTCGCAGTCCCGCAAAAAAAAATCGCAGATCGCCGCCATTACGCGTTAAAAAAAAAAAAAAAAAAAATGACAAAAATCTTTCCCTTTGTTAGTAAACACGATAACTTTTGCGCAAACCAATCAAAATATGCTTTTTGCGATTTTTTATACCAAACATAGGTAGCATAAAACAAATTGGCCGAAAAATGTTAAAAAATTTTGATTTTTACTTTTTTTTTTGGGGAATTTCATATAAAAAAAATGTGAAAAATATTGTTATTTTTGCAAAATTTACGCTCTTTTTTTGCTTATAGCGCGTGATCAAAAAATCGCACAGGTGATCAAATACCACCAAAAGAAAGCTCTGTTTGTGGGGAAAAAAAGGACGTAAATTTTGTTTGGGTACGGCGTCGCGCGACCGCGCAATTGTCAGTTAAAGTCGCACAGCGCCGAATCGCAAAAAGTGGCCTGGACGTAAGACAGCAAAATCCTCCGGTGGTAAAGTGATTAACTGCTATCCCTTAGTTACAGTTCTGGTAAGGATCATGATCTCATCCATACATGATAAAGGCATAGACCAAGGATTCCCAAACTACGGCCCTGCAGCTGTTGGGGAACTACACATCCCATGAGGCATTGTAAAACTGACATTCACATACATGACTAGGCATGATGGGAATTGTAGTTCCTGAACAACTGCAGGGTCGTAGTTTGGGAATCCCTGGCATAGACAAATCATATCCCCTGATAAAACCAAAAATGTATTGTGAAGAAGAACCCCTCCATGGTCTGATTCTGAAGAAGAAAGGACTACTCTTCTACTTCTTCTTCGTTTTCTACCTCCTAATCCTCTCCCACCCCTCATCAGCTGAATCCCCTTCAACAGAGGGTGAGATATGGGACATAGACACTCTTCCCTTATCCACATCGACCCCACCCTTATCCAGCAACTTCACACTTTCCTCGCTGCATTTGCACTGTTGAGAAAGGGTGGGGGAGGGGGGACTGGAGGGGTAGCAGTCTGAGAGGGAAGATCAGCTAAACCTGCCCCCCCCCCCCCCCCCCCCAGCAGCTTCAGCTAGTGTCACGTACATGAACAGTTAGCCTGACACGTAGAGTAGAGCCTCTTGTACCGGCTCAAGGTTACTGATATGGAGACAGCAGCTACAAGAGCACGTTGACATAGGAGCGCCTGCAATCAGCCCAGTAATCTGTATGGCAGCAGTCAGCAAGTGGATGTGCAGCAGACAGGCTGGTAGTAGGTAAGTTGGCACAGAGCTTTGGCAGACTGTAGAAGCACCTGAAGCAGACTGGATGAGCAGATGCAGAGTCAGATCTGGGTCGGTAACATTCAGGTAGATCGAGCAGAGACAGCAGGAAGAAGAATCCAAAAAGCAAGCCGAGGTGTGGGTATTAAGCAGACAAGCATAAGTCAGGACAGTGGCGTCACTAGGGTTGGTGTCACCCGGTGCGGTAACTCATGGTGTCACCCCAACCCCTTTTAATAATGTGTTTTTTTTTAACTAATGTAACTCGTAAATCATAGCTCCCATATAACACTAAATGTAATGGAATACAGTTACTTCCCATGACTGACACTGTCTCTTGAGAGAGTGAGGGCTCTTTCACACGGGCGATCCGATCAGATCCGCCTGTCAGTTTTTTAGACGGATCTGATCGGATCCTCCATGCATCTCTATGGGGCAGCGGATGTCAGCGGAGACACCTCCGTTGACACCCGCTGCCATCCACATCCGATCCTGTGCGTGAAATGTGGACGGATGGAAACCCTATTTTTCCATCCGTTCAGGGATCGGATCGGATGATTGCAGAGAGGCGGTCCACTCCCATCCGATCAACCATAGAGAGCAGCGGGAGCTGTGACACCTCCCTCTCCGCACTGCAAGCGGAGACGGAGCCGTCATCCGCCGGCTCAGCGGGGATCGGCGGATCGATCCTCGCTGAGCAGCACGGATCCGCCTACGGAGGCGGACCGTGTGAAAGAGCCCTGAGAGCCTGCCAGACTGGTTGATGTGTTTTTTGTTTGGACTACTTTATAGACTGTAGATATATATATATATATATATATATATATATATATATATATATATATATATATATATATATTTATTTAGCCTGCTCTGTTTCCCCCTTGTTGCAGTTTGTTACTCTATTTTTGCAGTGGAGACAGTGCTGAACTGGAAAGCTTCTCCAACAGAGGAGGAGCAACAAGCATTTTGGGGGAGACCAGGGATGAAGGAGGACTGCAACTGGCTGCATTGGCAGCTGTACTCTGTGAAAGTGAAACTGCTCTTGACAAGAGAAAGGACTGCAGGCTGCAGCCACTACATGGGACTTGACTACATTGCTGGATGGAGTGGAGAGAGCTGTGTGCAGAGCAGCAGAGCCCACTGAAAATCTGTCTTTGGTGGGCCAAGTCCAGGCTGGACTTCTGGGGAGTGGAGAGACCATTGCCAAAAGTAGGGCTGCAGCCTGCATGCAATGCAGATAGAAGAGTTTTTTGCTGAGTGGTTACTGAGTCAGAGTCTGTCACTGTGCTAGCCTGCCTGTGCATTAGGGACAGACACTGACTGACAATTAATTGCACCAGGCAGTGCCACCAGATCAATTATTAAATTGCACTAAGTTCACATCACCCGGCCTGGCCGCCCGCGGCACATGACACTCACCTCCTCTCCCTAGCGTTGACGTCACCGCAACTGGCTCCGCCCCCGCCCGCTCTGCCTGAACGTGAGGGCAGAGAGTGAGGGAGGGAGGGGAGGCTCAGGGCGCGCGGCCCGGCCCAGAGGAGGCGGAGCAAAGAAGTCCAGCCCAGGCACTGGCTGGCAGCAGACTGAGTGACACACTCACTGTCTGACACAGTACGTCTCTCTCTCTGTACTAGTATGCGGCAGCGGCGATGCGATGCCGGCCCGGCGGCGGCGGCGGCGGCCCGCACAGTAAGAGAATAGAGAGGCAGAGAGCGGTGTCACCCTCCACCCGGCGGACACCCGGGTGCGGCCCGCCCCCCCCGCACCCGGCTCGTGACGCCTCTGAGTCAGGAGAAGCTGGATCAGAATCAGAGGTCAGCAGAGGTATAACACACAGAAGCTGCAGACCAAACAGCAATGAGTCCATACTGCAGCCAGTTTAAAAAGCCCACTTGGCGGCAGCATTAGTAACAGTGTGTGCGTGCGCTAATGCGCGAGTGCGCATTCACGTTCGCCTTTGCGCGTTCCCTGGTCTACAACCATGTATGTTTGCCTGAACAGTTGCTGGTTTGCGCATGCGCATATACAGTATCTCACAAAAGTGAGTACACCCCTCACATTTTTGTAAATATTTTATTCTACCTTTTCATGTGACAACACTGAAGAAATGACACTTTGCTACAATGTAAAGTAGTGAGTGTACAGCTTGTATAACAGTGTAAATTTGCTGTCCCCTCAAAATAACTCAACACACAGCCATTAATGTCTAAACCGCTGGCAACAAAAGTGAGTACACCCCTAAGTGAAATGTCTAAATTGGGCCCAAAGTGTCAATATTTTATGTGGCCACCATTATTTTCCAGCACTGCCTTAACCCTCTTGGGCATGGAGTTCACCAGAGCTTCACAGGTTGCCTCTGGAGTCCTCTTCCCCTCCTCTATGATGACATCACAGAGCTGGTGGATGTTAGAGACCTTGCGCTCCTCCACCTTCCATTTGAGGATGCCCCATAGATGCCCTCTAGGGTTTAAGTCTGGAGACAAGCTTGGCCAGTCCATCACCTTTACCCTTGGCTTATTTAGCAAGGCAGTGGTCATTTTGGAGGTGTGTTTGGGGTCATTACCATGTTGGAATACTGCCCTACGGCTCAGTCTCTGAAGGGAGGGGATCATGCTCTGCTTCAGTATGTCACAGTACATGTTGGCATTCATGGTTCCCTCAATGAACTGTAGCTCCCCAGTGCCGGCAGTACTTATACAGCCCCAGACCATGACACTCCCACCACCATGCTTGACTGTAGGCAAGACACACTTGTCTTTGTATGCCTCACCTGGTTGCTGCCACACACACACCATCTGAACCAAATAAGTTTATTTTGGTCTCATCAGACCACAAGACATGGTTCCAGTTATCCATGTCCTTAGTCTGATTGTTTTCAGCAAACTGCGGGCTTTCTTGTACATCATCTTGAAAAGAGGCTTCCTTCTGGGGTGACAGCCATGCAGACCAATTTGATGCAGTGTGTGGTGTATGGTCTGAGCACTGACAGGCTGACCCCGCCCCCCACCCCTTCAACCTCTGCAGCAATGCTGGCAGCACTCATACATCTATTTCCCAAAGACGACCTCTAGATATGGCACTGAGCATGTGTACCTAACTTCTTTGGTTGACTATGGCAAGGCCTGTTCTGAGTGGAACCTGTCCTGTTAAACCGCTGTATGGTCTTGGCCACCATGCTGCAGCTTGGTTTCAGGGTTTTGGCAATCTTCTTATAGCCTAGGCCATCTTTATGTAGAGCAAAAATTCTTTTTTTCAGATCCTCAGAGAGTTTTTTGCCATGAGGTGCCATGTTGAACTTCCAGGGACCAGTATGAGAGAGTGAGAGCGATAACACCAAATTTAACACACCTGCTCTCCATTCACACCTGAGACCTTGTAACACTAACGAGTCACATGACACCAGGGAGGGAAAATGGCTAATTGGGCCCAATTTGGACATTTTCACTTAGGAGTGTACTCACGTTTGTTGCCAGTGGTTTAGACATTAATGGCTGTGTGTTGGGTTATTTTGCGGGGACAGTAAATTTACACTGTTATACAAGCTGTACACTCACTACTTTACATTGTAGCAAAGTGTCATTTCTTCAGTGTTGTCACATAAAAAGATATGATAAAATATTTACAAAAATCATCGCGGATCAGGTGGACAGATTACTGGGTGGGGCTGGGGAAGACCCAGCTGTCATGGTACACGTGGGTACCAATGACATAGGCAGAGGAAGATGGAGAGTCCTAAACGATTTCAGGGACTTAGGCGCTAAGTTGAGGAGTAGGACCTCCAAGGTAGTATTTTCAGAAATACTACCTGTACCTTGAGCCACACCAGAGAGGCAGCGGGAGATTAGGGAAGTTAACAAGTGGCTGAGGAGCTGGTATAGTAAGGAGGGTTTTGGGTTCCTGGAGAACTGGGCCGACTTCTCAGTCGGCCACCGGCTTTATGGCAGGGACGGATTGAACCTAAATGGGGAGGGTGCAGCCCTACTGGGTGAGAGGATGGCCAAAAAGTTAGAGGGGCTTTTAAACTAGGTGATGGGGGGGAGGGTACAGATGTAGAATTAGCCAGTGGAAAGCAAGATTCAGAGGGCAGAAATGGGGGCATTAGCGGTAGGGCGTTAGGAGCTCCTAAACCCAGGGTGGGTATGGGGAAAAATCAAGAGAGCAGCCTAAAAACATCAAATGAGGATATATGCAACCGGTCAAAATTAAGAGGCTTGTATACCAATGCCAGAAGCCTGGCCAACAAGATGGGAGAGCTGGAGCTGCTGATGTTTGAGGAAGACTTAGATTTTGTGGGGATAACTGAGACTTGGTTTGACAGCTCTCATGACTGGATGGTGACCATTCAGGGGTATTCCCTTTATCGCAGAGATAGAGAGGGTAAAAAAGGGGGAGGGGTATGTCTGTATATTAAGAACAGTATACAGGTAAATATAAGGGGTGATATTAATAATGGAGCTATGGACGAGGCAGAATCTCTATGGGTAGAACTTCAAAGGGAAGGCACTGTGGGGAAGGTAATATTGGGCGTATGCTATAGGCCCCCCAACCAGAGGGAGGAGGGGTAGGCAGACCTCCTTTTACAGATAGGATTGGCAGCAAGGATGGGAAATGTCATTATAATGGGGGATTTTAATTCTCCAGATATAGACTGGGCAGAAGGAACCGCACACTCAGCCAAGGCTCAGCAGTTCCTACATATTTTGCAGGACAATTTCATGGGTCAGATGGTGAATGCACCGACAAGAAACAATGCGGTACTTGACCTACTGATTACCAACAATACAGACCTGCTCATGGATATAGAAATACGGGGCAACTTAGGAAACAGTGACCATAGGTCAATCAGTTTTAGTTTAAACATATTGGACTAGGTGGGACTTTATATGAGACCCAAGCTGGTGTTGCCCGGCGTCTCCATCCCTATAACAAAACACAAAATGAGGTTGAAGGATTGTAAGAGGTGCATGAAAGTCAGCCAGCCCCCAGTCTGATGTACTCACCTTCCAGTCTGTCACCAACCAAATAAACCTGTCTCTTGGTACAAAGAACAGGGGTTTAGTTGACACACATTTGCAAATGCATGTGAAAGCTGCAGAGCCACTTCACGGCACCCTGTTATATCTGCAGTCCTACACTCTTAATTTAGTGTCCTCACACTGGAGGCACATGGCCGCTAATGGGTGGATGGGGGAACAGGTGAGAGGGAGACAGCCCAACCTCCCCCAACCCATCCCCATCCACAAACTGGCAGTTGTCTCAAAGACTCAAATGATTAGATTATAACCATGGTGCAAACTGGAAAAGACCAGCTGAAAAGCATTACACCTCCATCCCCTTGATGAATGCAGCATATAGATAGGAAGGGATTTTATGTATGGGGCATGGCCTGTAAAGCACACTGCCTTTGAAATCCCTAATTTCCTTTTGGGACTTTATGTGAGACAAGCAGGTCATGCTATTGGTCTCCATCCCTGTATATGGAAAACACTAAGGTCAAATCAAAACTGCATTCACCAAGAACGCACGAAAATCGCACGGTGGGACTTTATATGAGGCACCAAGCTGTAAGCAAGGCGTCTCCATCCCTGGTTGCTTAAACATATTGGACTAGGTGGGACTTTATATGAGACCCAAGCTGGTGTTGCCCGGCGTCTCCATCCCTATAACAAAACACAAAATGAGGTTGAAGGATTGTAAGAGGTGCATGAAAGTCAGCCAGCCCCCAGTCTGATACACTCACAACCAGGGATGGAGACGCCTTGCTTACAGCTTGGTGCCTCATATAAAGTCCCACCGTGCGATTTTCGTGCGTTCTTGGTGGATGCAGTTTTGATTTGACCTTAGTGTTTTCCATATACAGGGATGGAGACCAATAGCATGACCTGCTTGTCTCACATAAAGTCCCAAAAGGAAATTAAGGATTTCAAAGGCAGTGTGCTTTACAGGCCATGCCCCATACATAAAATCCCTTCCTATCTATATGCTGCATTCATCAAGGGGATGGAGGTGTAATGCTTTTCAGCTGGTCTTTTCCAGTTTGCACCATGGTTATAATCTAATCATTTGAGTCTTTGAGACAACTGCCAGTTTGTGGATGGGGATGGGTTGGGGGAGGTTGGGCTGTCTCCCTCTCACCTGTTCCCCCATCCACCCATTAGCGGCCATGTGCCTCCAGTGTGAGGACACTAAATTAAGAGTGTAGGACTGCAGATATAACAGGGTGCCGTGAAGTGGCTCTGCAGCTTTCACATGCGTTTGCAAATGTGTGTCAACTAAACCCCTGTTCTTTGTACCAAGAGACAGGTTTATTTGGTTGGTGACAGACTGGAAGGTTAGTGTATCAGACTGGGGGCTGGCTGACTTTCATGCACCAATTAGTTTTAGTATTAATCATAGTAATAGGAAACACAAGGGTAATATAAGAACACTGAATTTCAAAAGAGCCAATTTCCCAAAACTGCGCTCTCTGCTAGAAAATATCAAATGGGATAGAACCCTGGGAACAAAGAACACGGAGGAAAAATGGGAGTGCTTCAAAAGTATACTTAACAAAGGGATTGACCAGTGCATTCCAAAGGGAAATACATTTAAAAGAGCAGAACTAAACCCTGGGTGGCTAAACTCCAACATAAAAATGCATATTAATACTAAAGGAAAGGCCTTCAAAAAATACAAGACTGAGGTGTCATTGGCAGCATTTAAGCATTACAAAGAGTGTAATAAGAAATGTAAAGACGAAATCAGGGCGGCTAAAATAGGACACGAGAGACATATAGCGGAGGAGAGTAAAAAGAACCCCAATAAATTCTTTAAGTATATAAACAGTAAGAAAGCGAGGCCAGAACACATTGGCCCCATAAAAGACGATAGGGAATTTTGGCCACAGAAGACAGAGAAAAGGAAGTAGTGTTAAATCATTTCTTCTCTTCAGTCTTCACAAAAGAATTGGGGGGCTACACTTACCCAGCTTGTAAGGCCAAACTAAACAACACACCTCAGGAAGTACCGCCATGGCTAACAGAAGATAGACTTAAACTAGAGAAACTTAACATAAATAAATCACCGGGACAGGATGGCTTGCACCCGAGGGTCCTTAAAGAGCTCAGCCACGTGATTGCCAGACCATTATTCTTGATCTTTAAGGACAGTTTACAGACGGGTATGGTGCCAGCTGATTGGAAAAAAAAACAACGTGGTACCAATATGTAAAAAGGGGCCGAAATATATCCCGGGTATCTATAGGCTGGTCAGCCTAACATCAGTAGTCTGCAAGATTTTGGAGGGGATGTTAAGGGACCACATACAAGACTTTAGTCATGAAAACGGTATTTTTAGTAGTAATCAGCATGGATTCATGAAAAATCGTTCTTGCCAAACCAATCTATTGACCTTCTATGATGAAGTGAGCTGCCACCTAGATAAAGGTAAGCCTGTGGATGTGGTGTATCTGGACTTTGCAAAGGCCTTTGACACCGTTTCCCACAAACGCTTACTGTACAAACTAAGGAAGGTAGGTATGGACCATAAGGTGAGTACCTGGATAGAGAACTGGCTCCAGGGGAGGTTGCAAAGGGTGGTGATAAATGGGGAGTACTCAGATTGGGCGGGTGTGGAAAGCGGGGTCCCCCAGGGTTCTGTCCTGGGGCCAATCCTGTTTCATTTATTCGTAAATGATCTAGAGGAGGGGATAACTAGTACAATCTTAGTATTAGCGGATGATACTAAACTAAGCATGCCAATATCTTCTAGGCAGGATGTGGAAACCTTACAAACAGTCCTGAACAAAATAATGGGGTAGGCAACTACATGGCAGATGAGGTTTAATGTTGAAAAATGTAAAGTAATGCACTTGGGTGCCAGAAATACGAAATCAAGCTACTCACTAGGGGGGGGGGACCTCTGGGTGATTCTAGGATGGAAAAGGCCCTGGGGGGTACTGGTAGACAACAGGCTTGGCACTGGCATGCAATGCCAAGCCGCTGCAAGCAAAGCCAACAGAATACTGGGATGTATAAAAAAGGAGATTCACTCCAGAAATAAAGAGATTATTCTCCCACTCTACAAGACTCTGGTCTGGCCACATCTGGAGTATGCTGTCCAGTTCTGGGCACCGGTCCTCAGGAAGGATGTGCTGGAACTGGAGAGAGTCCAGAGAAGGGCAACAAAAAGAATTAGGGGAATGGAGGACATCAGCTATGAGGAAAGACTACAAGCACTGAACTTATTCTCTCTGGAGAAGAGACGATTGAGGGGGGATATGATATCAATGTACAAATACTGTACTGGCAACCCTAGCATATGGAAAAACCTATTCAGAGAAAGGGAATACAATAAGACACGTGGTCACTCACTAAAACTAGAGGAAAGGCGGTTTAACCTTAAAATATGCAGGGGGTTCTTTACTGTAAGAACAATAAGGATGTGGAATTCTCTTCCACAAGCAGTGGTATCAGCAGGGAGCATTGATAGTTTCAAAAAAACTATTAGATGGGCACCTTAAAGACCACAACATACAGGGGTATACAATGTACGGTTAACAGCAAACACACACACACATCATAGGTTGAACTGGATGGACTGATGTCTTTTTTCAACCTCACTAACTATGTAACTATGTAATAAAATGTGAGGGGTGTACTCACTTTTTTTGAGATACTGTATATGCACGGCGAACCTCCACCTGTACGGGCATGTCTTCCCTGACATTGACCTCTCCCTATGGGCAACCTCCGGATGCCCAACTGGCTCCTCTTTTGTGGGTGGCTATGAAATAATGCACAAATCAAGTCCATTCCATGCATATTATGTATGGGTTCCCAAGAATTCACTTCTGGACCATAACCCTTCCATTTGATCAAATACTGTATCTGACCACTTCTTCTTCTGCAGTCTAAGATGGCCTCATTCTCAAATTCCTCATCCCCATTAATGATTATAGGTGTGGGAGGTCCCGATCTACTATCAGGAATGGCTCTGGCACTGCAGGTTTCAGCAAGGATACATGGAAAACTGGGTGGCAGAGTTAATTCATAAGACACATCATTATTCTTTCTCCTTACCGGTAAAGGTCCTGTGAACTTTGGTGCCAACTTCCTCGAGGGGCAAGTCATCATTGGGTTCGATATGGTGAGCCATACCTGGTTTCCTGGCTGTTACATCAGCTCTCCCCTTCTTTTCTTGTCAAACACCCTCTTGTTGTCCTCCTGCGCCTTTGTGACGGCTTCCTGTAACAACATGTTATTATGAGAGAAAAAATCCAGAGTACTCTGGAGGGCTGGAACAGAGGATTCGGAAAAAAGATCAGGTAAGAAGGTAGGGGGAAATCCATAATTAGCAAAAAATGGGGACTGCTTGGTGGCAGAATGACTGGCATTGTTGTATGTGAACCGTATGTATTGCTCCAGGGTTTGATTAGTCTCTTCTGTCTGCCCATTGGGTTGGGGATGGTAAGCTGATGATAGGGAAAGCTCGATCTTTAGAGACCCACACAATGGCTTCCAAAATCTTCATGTAAATTGGACCCCCTCGATCTGACACAATATTTGCAGGGACTCAATGAAGTGTGATAATCTCCTTGATAAAGACCCGAGCGGTCTCACCAGCAGATGGCGTACTTTTTAGGGGCAAGAAATGCGCCATTTTTATTAAGCGATCCACTACCACTAAGATAGCGGCACAACCTTCAGATGGCGGAAATTCGACTATAAAATACATGCCAATCATCTTCCAAGGTCTATCAGGTACAGGAAAAGGCCAGAGCAACCCCCAAGCTTTATTAGGGATATTCTTACTCCAGATACCAGTGGTATAGGCGTTTACATAGGCCTTGCAGTCTTTCTCCAGCCCAGGCCACCAGAATGTGCACTGCACTAAATCCATGGTCTTGTGAATCCCAAAATGGCCTGTCAGCGGGCGATTATGACAGAACACCAGGGCAATTACCTGAACTTTTTCTGGCACGAAAATCTGCTTACTGTTCTATAACAGCCTGTCTTTTGCTGCAATGTGACCCCTGGTGGACTGGATGTTCCTGCTGAAGCTTGCTGCAACTGTGACAGAAGACCAGTTTGTAATGGTGTCTGGCACTGCTATGTCTTTAGGATCCTCAAACATGTGTGATAACTCATCGGCCATGGTGTTTTTTGACCTTGGTCTGTAGGTTATGTGGAAAGAGAATCTTGAGAAAAGAGAGCCCAGCGGGCCTGGCGTGGTCGGAGATGTTTTGCAGATCGCAAATACTCAAGTTTCTTATGGTCCGTGTAAATTATTATCGGATAGGTAGCTCCTTCCAGCAAATATCTCCATTCCTCCAAGGCTGCCTTGATTGCAAGGAGCTCTTGATCTCCCACCCCATAATTCCTTTCTGCTTAAGTTTTCGTGAAAAGAACACGACTGGATGGACCATGTCTTTGAGACCTTGACGTTGTAACAGGACTGCCCCAACTGCGCTTTCTGATGCATCCACTTCTAAGATACAAATAAAGTGAAATCTGGGTGGCTTAAGACAGGAGCAGTAGTAAACCGTCTCTTTAATGTTTCAAATGCAGGCTGTGCCTTAGTAGACCAACAGAAACAAATGCCTTGCTTGGTGAGTTGCGTGATGGGGGCGATGATGACTTGATGAACTTTCGATAAAAGTTGTCGAAACCCGCAAATCCTTGGATCCCAGTCTGGCCAGTCTAAGATCGCTGTGACCTTCTGCGGGGCCATCTTAATTCAGTCAGTGGAAATAATCAAGCTTAAAAACTGGATGCTTTGTTGCTGAAAGGCATACTTTTCGGCTTTGTTATACACAATGTTCCAAATTATTATGCAAATTCTATTTAATTGTCACAAAGATTAAATATTTTGTTTTTCAGTTTAACTCATGGATGGCATTGTGTCTAAGGCCCCTTTCACACTATTCGTCGGACGGATTCCGCTTTTCTCAGCGGGGGATCGAGCCGCCGATCCCCCGCTGAGCAGCAGGAGGACAGCTGTGTCTCCGCGCTGTGTGCGGAGACACAGCTGTCAGTTCCCCATGCATCTCTATGGGGGAAATCGGATGGGAACGGACCGTCGGTCCGTTCTCATCCAATCCCATCCGATCCGATCCGCTGGACGGATGGAAAATAGGGTTTCCATCCGTCCAGATTTGACGGATCGGATCGGGTCGGGTGTCAGCGGACATGTCTCCGCTGACATCCGATGACCCATAGGGATGCATGGGGGGACCGTTCAGATCCTCCAAAAAAACGGACAGGCGGATCTGAACGGTCCGCCTGTGTGAAAGGGGCCTTAGGGCTCTTTTGATCACTGAAAACAATCTCGGACACCTATGATAATTAGATTGCCAGCTGAGCCCAGTTTAGGGAAAAACTACTAAAGGAGGGTGTTCCACATTATTAAGCAGAGCACCATTTTCATGCAATATGGGGAAGAAAAGGGATCTCTCTGCTGCCGAAAAGAGTGAAATAGTTCAATGCTTTGGACAAGGTATGAAAACATTCAATATTTCACAAAAACTTAAGCATGATCATCGCACTATTAAGAGATTTGTGGCTGATTTAGAGCACAGATGGGTTTGTGCAAATAAAGGCACATTGAGGAAGATTTCTGCCAGATCCCTGCATCGGATCAAGACAGCAGCTGCTAAAATACCATTACATAGCAGCAAACAGATATTTGAAGCTGCTGGTGCCTCTGGAGTCCCTCGGACATCAAGGTGTAGACTCCACCAGAGTCTTGCAACTGTGCATAAACCTTCTATTCGGCCACCACTAACCAATGCTCAAACAAGCAGAAACGGCTGCATTGGGCAGAAAAATACATGAAGACTAATTTTCAAACAGTCCTGTTCACTGATGAGTGCTGTGCAACCCTGGATGGATGGAGAAGTGAATGGTTGGGCGGACGCCCACCCTGTTCCAACAAGGCTGTGAAGTCAGCAAGGCGGTGGTGGAGTCATGTTTTGGGCCGGAATCATGGGAAGAGAGCTGGTCAGTCCCTTTAGGGTCCCCGAAGGTGTAAAGATGACCTCTGCAAAGGATGTGGAGTTTCTGACTGACCACTTTCTTCCCTGGTACAGAAGGAAGAACTATGCTTTCTGTAATAAAATCATCTTCATGCATGACAATGCAACCATCTCATGCTGCAAAGAATACCTCTGCATCAATGGCTGCTATGGGGATAAAAGGAGAGAAAGTCATGGTGTGGCCTCCATCCTCCCCTGACCTCAATCCTATTGAGAACCTTTCGAGCATCCTCAAGCAAAAGATCTATGAGGGTGGGAGGCAGTTTACATCCGAACAGCAGCTCTGGGAGGCTATTCTGACATCTTGCAAACAAATTCAAGCAGAAACTGTCCAAAAACTCCCAAGTTCAATGGATGCAAGAATTGTGAAGCTGCTATCATATAAGGGGTCCTATGTTAAAATGTAACGTGACCTGTTAAAATGTTTAAAAAGTTAAAATGTTGTTACAAGTTTGATTGAAATAGCTTTTGATTTCAGTAAATATGCTGCAAACACAACAAATGACAATTTTCAGTTCTTTACAACCTATAACGTGTTTTGAAACTTACTGTGCGTAATAATTTGAAACTTCATTGTACGTTTTTTATGTTTAAAAAAAAAAAAATACTGTTATCATTAGGAGGTTTGTTCAATAACATTTGAATTGTACTCTTAACCACTTGCCGACCGCCGCCCGACTATATACGGCGGCGGTCAGCCCCTCCCAGGCAAAGTGACATACCGGTACGTCACTAGCCTGGGAGCGAATAGGGGGCGAGCGCACACCGCCGGAGGCGCGCTCCCGCCCCCGCTCATACCCGAGGAAGCCGGCGCGTGTGAACGGCGGACCCGATGTCCGCCGGTCACTCGCGATCGTCGGGCAGAGAGGGAGAAAGGCAGTCGGCTAATGTAAACAAAGCCGCCTGTCATTCTCCCCTGTGTAAAAATGGAGATCAGACGGTTCTACTATGTAGGACCGTTGATCTGTGCTATTACACCACTAGCCACATCCAATGACAGTTAGAAACACGCCCCTAGGGACACATTTAACCCCTCCCTCTCCAATAAAGTTAACCCCTTCCCTGCCAGTGTCATTTTTTACAGTAACAGTGCATATGTATAGCACTGATTACTGCAGTAATGTCACTGGTACCCCCAAAAGCGTCAAAAATGTCAGTCAAGGGTCCGATCTGTCCGCCGCAATGTCGCAGTACCGCAAAAAAAAAAATCGCAGATTGCCGCCATTACTCGTTAAAAAAAAAACAAACAACAAAAATGACAGAAATCTTTCCCTTAGTTAGTAAACGCGATAACTTTTGCGCAAACCAATCAAAATACGCTTATTGTGATTTTTTTTTTTTTTACCAAACATAGATAGCAGAAAGCAAATTGGCCAAAAATGTAAAAAAATTTAGATTTTTACATTTTTTGGGGGGGAATTTCATATAAAAAAAATGTGAAAAATATTGTTATTTTTGCAAAATTGTCGCTCTTTTTTTGTTTATACCGAATTATCAAAAAATCGCACAGTTGATCAAATACCACCAAAAGAAAGCTCTGTTTGTGGGAAAAAAAAAGGACGTCAAATTTGTTTAGGTACAGCGTCGCACGACCACGCAATTGTCCGTTAAAGTCACGCAGTGCCGAATCGCAAAATACCCCCTGGTCAGGAAGGGGGTAAAATCTTCCGGGGCTTAAGTGGTTAATAGTTGATAACATGAATTATGTTGACTGTTATTTACATCAATTATATAATATAAGGGGAATCCAATGCAATAATTACATTAAATACCAGTAGCGCAAGCATGGTGGCGCTCTCCTGCCACCTCTAAAGTTCAAGGAGTAACCTTTGACTGCAAATAGGACAATGGGAACAATAGTGAATTCGCCTTAATAATCCATAAATGTGTATAATCATTCAAACACAAAACTAATAACCATAAATGTTAAAAGTCCATAAGATAAATGCACTATTGTTCCCATAATCTTATGGACTTTTAATGTTTTAACATTTATGGTTATCAGTTTTGTGTTTGAATGATTATACACATTTATGGATTATTAAGGGGATTCACTATTGTTCCCATTGTCCTATTTGCAGTCAAAGGTTACTCTTTGAACTTTAGAGGTGGCAGGAGAGCGCCACCATGCTTGCGCTACTGGTATTTAATGTAATTATTGCCTTGGATTCCCCTTATATTATATAATTGATGTAAATAACAGTCAACATAATTCACGTTATCAACTATTAAGAGTACAATTCAAATTTTATTGAACAAACCTCATAATGATAACAGCTTAATCTCGCCCACTTGCCAGCGGGGAAGCCGATCCAGGGCACCTGCGATTGCTCCCTGTGAAGAGAGGAAAAACACAGCAGACTGTTGTTCTCTCAGCTATCAACACAGAGCCCCTGTGTTCCTCCTATTTAGGATCACAGATCTCTGTGTTGATTTCACAAGCCTATCCCCCCACAGTTAGAAAACACTCCCTAAGCTCACACTTAACACTTTGATCGACCCTAGGTAAACCCCTTCCCTGCCAGTGTCATTATTACAGTGACAGTGCATATTTTTAGCACTGATTACTGTAGTAATGTTACTGGTCACCTCCCCAAAAGTGTCAAAATGTCAGTTAGGGGTCTGATCTGTCCGCCGCAATGTCGCAGTCCTGCTAAAAATCACAGATTGCCGCCATTACTAATAAAAAGATATAAATAAAAACATTAAAAAAATAAAAATGACATAAATCTTTCTACTAGTTTGAAGACACACGATAACCTTTGCGAAAACCAATCAATATACGCTTATTAGGATTTTTTTTACCAAAAATATGTAGCAGAATACAAATTGGCCTAAAAAGATGGAAAAAATAGATTTTTACGTTTTTTTTTTATTGGGAATGTTATATAGCAGAAAGTTAAAAATATAGGGGGGCGTGGCTTGATGCGCGGGAGAGATGGCAGCAGACTAACAGAGCTCCGTCGGTATTCTCCCCACCTCGGCTGCCTACAACTCAATCCACCGCCATCCACACCAGAAATGGGCAGAATTACAAAGCCGAACACATACTCAAAACATCAGCGTACCGGAGGATCAGCTAGCGGCAAACTTATCCCAGATTTGTTCAAGACACATTCACACAGCAGACGAAGCATGGCTGCAGCCAAGATGGCGCCGGCTCAGATACAGACTGAAGATGAGGACTGTGACATCGATTCAGTAGCCACTTCAGAGGACTTGGGAGGTGAGTGCTCAATGACTGATCGCACTCTAACTTACAATGACATGACACGGATAGCGGCTGATATTAAGGGCTCCTTTTCGGCAGCTATAACCGACCTTAAAGCGGACATTATTAGCATCAAGGAGCAGATGGCCATTGGGGACAGAGCAGATGCCTCGAGGGACAGAGCCATACACAGACTTGAGGAGATTTCTGTTACGCATTCCACACATCTCATCAACATGAATCGCCAACTTGAGGACCTTGACAATCGGGGTCGGCGTAATAATATTAGGGTACGGGGCATATCCGAAGACATTGCAGGCGATCAGATTAAACCAGGTTTAACCTCCATCTTTAATGGATTACTTGGCAGACCCTCGGAGTCCCCCATTGACTTTGATAGGGCTCATAGAGCTCTTAGACCCAAAGCACCCGACAATATGCCACCCCGGGATATAATATGTTGTTTGAGCAACCACCCATTAAAAGAGGAAATTCTGAAACAGTCCAGACAGAATGAGCAAGTCATTTTTAATGACCAAGAAATTCAGCTATATCAAGATCTGTCCCCTATTACCTTAAAAAATAGGCGAGCTTTGAGACCCCTTCTGGATTCACTGAGAGCTAAAAATATACCGTATAGATGGAAATTTCCCTTTGCTTTACAAGCAACGCAAGGAGGCAGACAGTTTCTACTTAGATCCCCAGAAGAACTCACTAACTTTTGCTCCTCTCTTCAGCTGGAACCTGTAGTTCTCCCGGATTGGTATGCGGAGTTCTTGCTTCCCCCTGTGCCACAAGGCTCACCAAAAGCTCCTAACATATCCCCCGCTCGCACACCATTTGGGAAAAATGGGAAGAAACAGAAACATAAGGAACCCAAGAACCTCTTTACTTCACCTCCCAAGACACCAAGACTGAGAGATCACAAATAATAGGGAAATTACCTCATCTCCAGTATTCTGCGGTTCATAAAAGATCCTGATCTGGTACTGTTTGACATTGAAGAAGAAATAGTATTCCAGAACCCCATATGCCTTTACAGGCTGATATGACTTACTCTTTAGCTGACCCCCTCTATGAGACTATCCATAGCTCATTGAAACAGAAACATATTCTGCTCCTATTTGATTGACTGCTTTACTGAAGAAATCGCCAAGATCCTAAGACTCTTCTTCTTAAGGGCATTGATCATTGATAGACTTTCGTCAACCCCTGTTCATAGAGGGCACAAGGAGAAATAGGAAATAGCAAGAGATCCCAGAAGTTTGGAAGAGATACCTGTGAAAACTTTTCTCTTTTTTGCTTTTTCCCCTTTGTATAACATTTAGTATCCGCCTTGCCAGGCAAAGACACAGTCATTCATTCAGAGGGTATTTTTATTTTTAGGCTCAGTGGGATTTGTTCTCTTTTTGCTAACCCATCCATGATGGCTTCAGTCCACATTTTGATACCCCTGAATTCTTGCTTCTGAAGCTGAAGGAAAATCAAGAATGCTCTATATACTGAAATGTAGTTACTTAAAAGTGCTGCTAGATGGCGATGTTCAATCATTTATTGCCAGACTTGTATAAAGTACTCAAAATTTCTACTTGAGTAAAAGTACAAGTGCTCGATCAAAAAGTGACTTGAGTAGAAGTGGAAGTGCTAGCAGAAAAAGTTACTTAAGTAGAAGTACTAAAGTATTCAAAATTTTTTTTACTTAAGTATTGCAAGTAGTTTTTTCAAAAAATTTGCTACTTAAGTACTAAAAGTAAAAAGTACCAGTAGTTTTGAAAAAAAATTTCTACTCAAGTACTGAAAGTAGAAGTACAAGTACTGTGTTATGTAGTTATTAAAGAAAGAAGTCAAAAGTTTGAACATCATATTGTTTTTTATTATTTCAAATGATTAACCTGTGTTTGTTAGTAGTTTCTTGATGCACTTTAAGCGCTGTAGCACCATTTATTTGTTTGTTTCATATTTTCTTTTTATTGGAAAGATTTGGTATAGCAGCTTTTATTATACACAGCCTTTATTTTCGTATGCGCTGATTTACAAATGACATTATACACATTTTTTTGAGCTTTATGCAACCTGCCATCTACTGTTCTGGCAGTGGTAATTTTTTTTAAAAGTAACGAGTAACTATGCAGCACAAAAAAAAATACTTGAGTAGAAGTATCGAAATCATCGAAAAAATGTAGTGAAGTAAAAGTAGAAGTAGGAGAAAAAAATTCTACTCTAGGAAAGTACAGATACCGCATTTCGGTACTTAAGTACAGTACTTAAGTAGTTCTACTTCGTTACTATACATCTCTGCTTATTGCTGATAGAAATAGAGGGATTTAGGTCAAACTGTACTGTCCTATGTTATACATCTATGCGTCTTGAATAGTTTACTAGTATTTGATTCTAGACTTTGATTTTATGATGCTTTAAGATTCATTTCCCTACAGCTTCCCGCTAACATCATTTATTCAATATCTAGCAGGCTGTTATTGCTCACTTCTTAGCTAACGGAGGCTAATGATAACACACTGGAAGGTATAGGTAACACTTTTATTTACCTTTTATATTAGCATAACTCATGTACCTGATAGGGGATTTACATGAGTGTTGCAACATGGGAAGTGAAGTGGACGAAGATAGATTGTGGGCCCAGCGGGCAGGGCAAGGTACATTGATAGTGATATCTTTCTCTAATGATGTATAACTAATAGGATGAAAGAGTAGATGGTATTATAAAGGAATAAGGGGTGAGATAAATATGTGATACATTTTTTGTTTAAGAGTAATATCTCAGGGATCTATTCGTTTAAATGTTTTGCTGTGGTTTAAATATCACATAGTTAAAAAAGTTTTACGGTTTTGTTCTGTCCTATGTCCTTTGCTCTTTGCTGGGACAAGTTAAATTTGAGTTGTACTCATTAGATGTACTAAACTTACTGTTATCTATAAAAATACTGATATCAATACGTTTGCCATATGTTTTGTGACCGAGGTGGGGACCTTCTACCGGAGTTCCCTTTTATGGTTTACTAACCTATTAATTTTTTTTCTTAACCGCTTGCCGACCGACGCAAGTAAATTTACTGCGGCGGTCAGCCCCTGCCAGGCAGAGTGACGTTAATTAACGTCACTAGCCTGGGAGGGTCTGGGGAGCGAGCGCGCGCCGCCGGAGGCGCGCTCCCGCGCGGTCACAGACCCCCCCCCCCCCCGCGCGTGTGACCGGCGGACCCGATGTCCGCCGCTCACTCGGCGATCGTCGGGGGAGAGGGAGAAAGTCAGGCAGCTTGTGTAAACAAGCTGCCTGTCATTCTCCTCGGTGTTAAAACACTGATCAGACAGATCTACTATGTAGATCCGTTGATCAGTGTCCTTTCACCTCAAGCCACAGCCAATCACAGTAGAAAGCACGCCCCTAGGGACACACACAGCCCCTCCCTCCCAAATAAAGTTAACCCCTTCACTACCAGTGTATTTTTACAGTAACGGTGCATATGTATAGCACTGATTACTGTAGAAATGTCACTGGTAACCCCAAAAGTGTCAAAAATTTCAGTCAAGGGTCCGATCCGTCCGCCGCAATGTCGCAGTACCGCAAAAAAAAAATCGCAGATCGCCGCCATTATGCGTTAAAAAAAAAACAACAAAAATGACAAAAATCTTTCCCTTTGTTAGTAAACGCGATAACTTTTGCGCAAACCAATCAAAATACGCCTTTTGCGATTTTTTTTTACCAAACATAGGTAGCAGAAAACAAATTGGCCGAAAATGTTAAAAAATTTTGATTTTTACATTTTTTGGGGGGAAATTTCATATAAAAAAATGTAAAAAATATTGTTATTTTTGCAAAATTGACGCTCTTTTTTTGTTTATAGCGCGTGATCAAAAAATCGCACAGGTGATCAAATACCACCAAAAGAAAGCTCTGTTTGTGGGAAAAAAAGGACGTCAAATTTGTTTAGGTACAGCATCGCACGACCGCGCAATTGTCTGTTAAAGTCACGCAGTGCCGAATCGCAAAATACCCCCTGGTCGTTTAGCAGGAAAATCCTCCGGGGCTTAAGTGGTTAAGCAAACCATCTCTGCACGGGTCAATCACTTCACCCCACATAGGATTGAGCGGTCCTCCTCCTTATCATAGGAGCAGTGATTGCTCACATATCCTAACTACCATTGTTGGCGCTCACGGGAGTCATTTCCGGAGCGATCGACAGGAACTACATTTATAGGTATAGGGAAAAGTTTCCGCGCTATTGGAGGAAATAAAGTAAATAAATGACTGCAGCCTACCTCAAAAATATAGGTAACTATATTTAGTGAATGTGGGGAAAAGGAGGTAAAATGGCGCTGTCAGGCTGATAAACAGGAAATATAAATATATCTTATAAGTGCACTGGTGATAAAGTGAATAAAAATCAAGATATATAAAACTTAATATGGTGAGTCCTTAAAAAGTGTAAATATGTATAAAAGAAAATTAGTAAAAATATTTTTATATATAT
The DNA here is from genome assembly GCF_965119305.1 of Pelophylax lessonae. Taxonomy (NCBI): domain Eukaryota; kingdom Metazoa; phylum Chordata; class Amphibia; order Anura; family Ranidae; genus Pelophylax; species Pelophylax lessonae. The sequence continues at coordinate 13,379,786 of NC_138773.1, read as the reverse complement.
TATCGTGGTAAATAGGTGAATAAGAAAATTAAGATGTAAGTAAAAAATTATTGAAAATCAATTCAGTGTGTGATCTTAAAGGTGTATATATGACTTCATATAAAATACATTAAATAAATAAAGTGATGTTTTAAATATCCTCCATAAATAATTAAGGTGCTAATTAATCAAATATATAAAGTGCTAGTGGGCCAAACAATAAATAGCTTTGTATAAATCTGTACACAATCAATTCATAAATAGTGTCCCAGCAATTTAAATAACATAAATAAATAAATAAATATAAAGAGAATATATAGAAAAATTGTCCATATAAATAGCCAGATATTAAATGGTGCTGCAAATGTAATTGAGTCCCAGGATGGGAAATGAAGCAGGGATTTTAACAAGAAAAAATGGATTCCAGGAGTTCCAAACTGATGGGGGTGCTCAATACAAGAATAAGTGCTCCCCTCCTATTACTCCCGCACTCACCAGATGGTGGTACCCCCACAGGGGTAATCAGCGTTTGGGGTGACTCTCAAAGGGTCCCTCCGAAGGCTGGCTAGTAATCCACTTAATCCCGACTTCATATGCCGTATTTTTCTCCAGGGGGAAAAATGATGAGAAATCCCTCCGCTTAAAGTACTCCAATATATTTGAGAGATAGTTCTGTTCTCCAGCAGGAAAATGTCTGTCAAACAGACATTTTCCTGCTGGAGAACAGAACTATCTCTCAAATATATTGGAGTACTTTAAGCGGAGGGATTTCTCATCATTTTTCCCCCTGGAGAAAAATACGGCATATGAAGTCGGGATTAAGTGGATTACTAGCCAGCCTTCGGAGGGACCCTTTGAGAGTCACCCCAAACGCTGATTACCCCTGTGGGGGTACCACCATCTGGTGAGTGCGGGAGTAATAGGAGGGGAGCACTTATTCTTGTATTGAGCACCCCCATCAGTTTGGAACTCCTGGAATCCATTTTTTCTTGTTAAAATCCCTGCTTCATTTCCCATCCTGGGACTCAATTACATTTGCAGCACCATTTAATATCTGGCTATTTATATGGACAATTTTTCTATATATTCTCTTTATATTTATTTATTTATTTATGTTATTTAAATTGCTGGGACACTATTTATGAATTGATTGTGTACAGATTTATACAAAGCTATTTATTGTTTGGCCCACTAGCACTTTATATATTTGATTAATTAGCACCTTAATTATTTATGGAGGATATTTAAAACATCACTTTATTTATTTAATGTATTTTATATGAAGTCATATATACACCTTTAAGATCACACACTGAATTGATTTTCAATAATTTTTTACTTACATCTTAATTTTCTTATTCACCTATTTACCACGATAATATATATAAAAATATTTTTACTAATTTTCTTTTATACATATTTACACTTTTTAAGGACTCACCATATTAAGTTTTATATATCTTGATTTTTATTCACTTTATCACCAGTGCACTTATAAGATATATTTATATTTCCTGTTTATCAGCCTGACAGCGCCATTTTACCTCCTTTTCCCGACAGGAACTACATTGTCTTTTCTCTATTCTTCGAACTGCTCTTTCTTTTTCCTATCCTCCTGTGGCTTCCTTTTCTCTTCATCTTTTCCCTTCTTTCCCGTACTTACCCCTCCTATCCTCATTCCTACCCCACCCACAGTAGACACCTTATTGACAGATAAAAAAGATGACATATTCACACATGGGCAAATCGCCATTTCCTATTTCACATAATGTGAACGGACTTAATCTTCCGGAAAAGAGAAATCGACTCCTATATGACCTTAAGAACGCTAAGGCACAAATAATATTTTTACAGGAAACGCATTTTAAAAGTTCGCATGTACCCATACTGAAGAACAAATTTTTTCCTGTAGCATACCACGCCACAAATCCTCATGCTAAGACTAAAGGGGTCACAATACTGTTTCATAAGAACTGCAAATTTATCCTATCTGAGCAACTGGTGGACCCAGACGGAAGATATCTCTTTCTGAAGGGCACACTAAATGGAAATCCTATAACGTTAGCGAACGTTTATTTTCCTAACAAGTCGCTCATATCATTCTGCACTTTAATAACAGAAGAATTAAAGAAATTGGCGCAGAATTGTATACTACTGAGAGGAGATTTTAATGTCCCCCTGGACCCACTGCAAGACACCTCCTCTGGGACAACATGCATCTCATACCGGGTTCTAAAGAAAATTAAAGCCCCATACACACACGCAGATCGTCGTCATACAAATGTTCGTCTTTTCTCCCCGGGATGTCGGTGTCTGTTGAAAAGTACAAAGACAGCACAAGGACAGCACAAGAATTTTGTCCGCAGACTTCAGCTGACTGCAGAAGTGATGTCATGTAATGGTTAACTTTCCCTGTGTTTTTTATTTTCTGAGCATGCCCAGTCTTGCAAATCTGCGGTCTGTCGGCTGATTTCTGTACTGACAGGCGAACAATCGTCCGTTCTGGTGTCTGCAGACAAAAATTTTCATGTTTGCAAGAAAGACTCTTGTCCGCGGATTGTGTGCAGACATCTGTCGGAGGCACCATACTAACACGCGTACAATCGGCAGATCTTTCGTCCGCCGACGTTTGTATGACGACGATCTGCGTGTGTGTACGAGGCTTAAGGAACAACTTAAATCACTGACATTAGTTGACACGTGGAGAATACTTAATCCCTCTGTGAAGGATTACACCTTCTACTCAGCACCGCACAAGCATTACACACGCATAGATCATATCTTTATTTCCCAGAGAGATATTCCAAAACTTACTAAAGCTGATATAGGAATAATTTCTTTTTCTGATCACCACCAGTGTCTATAGCTCTGCACATGGATTCACATCACAAGGGAGAGTTCACCTGGAAACTGAACTCCTCTTTACTGGTTAAAAAGGACATTTCAGCCAAAATTCAGGAATCACTGAACAATTATTTTAAAGACAACTCATCAGAAGACGTTTCCCCATTGCTCTTATGGGAAGCACACAGAAGCGTCATTAGAGGGGAACTAATTAGACATGGTGCTTGTCAGAAAAGAGAAAGGGAAAAATTGATAACTGAATTGATGATTAAAATTTCATCTCTAGAAACTAAACACAAATTTAGTACATCTAAAGAGGTTGAACAGGAACTCCTTCAACTAAGAAAATCTCTCAATGACATACTGCAAGCCAAAATAAAGAGATCCTTGTTTCTTAAGAGATCTATTTATTATGAACACGGAGACAAAGGAGGCAAATTACTAGCGAAAGCTTTAAATGAAGCACAATTTGATAACAATATACATTACATTAAAGGACAGCAGGGCGAGCTATTACTTGATCCACACAAAATGGCAGATAGCTTCGGCCACTTCTACTCTAAGCTTTACCACATACCACCGCAAAACAAACCGGAGGGTTTAGAAGATACGCGGGAACAATTAATAATAGATTACCTTAATAAAAGCGGTTTACCTTCACTGCCAAAATCTGCAGTAACAGACCTGGAATGTGAAATCTCCCTAACTGAAACTCTAGATGCCATTAAAGATTTAAAAACTGGTAAAAGTCCTGGCCCAGATGGGTTTAGCTCCCAATATTTCAAACTATATGCTGACACACTTGCCCCATATCTCACTAATGCACTGAACTCTATTCTCCATCTAATGACTTTCTCAGAGCCCATATATCGGTAATTCCAAAACCAGATAAGGACCCTGCACAATGTGCAAGCTACAGACCCATATCTTTGCTAAACATTGATTTAAAGATCCTAACTAAAATATTGGCAAAAAGACTAGGTCCACTTCTTCATTACATCATAGGCCCTGAACAAGTAGGATTCATGCAAGGCAGGGAGGCGAAAGACAGTATAACCAAAGCATTGAATTTGATCCACAGCATTAAAGGTTCTTCTGTTGAGGGACTTTTGCTCTCGACAGATGCAGAAAAAGCATTTGATAGGGTAGCGTGGGACTTCTTGTTGTATACCTGTAAACAGATTGGACTGGGAACTAATATGCTTCAATGGATTCAGATGCTATACTCTAAACCAACAGCCAGGGTGAAGGTCAATAACGTGCTATCTACTCCATTTTCATTACAAAATGGCACTAGACAGGGCTGCCCACTTTCCCCCCTCTTGTTTATACTTACATTAGAACCACTTATCAGAACCATTAATATGACCCCAGACATTCATGGTTTCCATAGGGGAACGAGAGAGTTTAAATTATCAGCTTACGCAGACGACCTCTTATTTTTCATCTCCCAACCACATATATCCATTCCCAACTTGAACACTCAATTCAAACTCTATAGATTTTTCTCCAATTTCAAAATCAATCACAGTAAATCTGAGGCTCTAAACTTGACTCTTTCTCCTGACTCACTAAAACTCACAAGAGATAATTGCCCCTATAAATGGGAAACGCAGGCCCTAAAATATCTAGGCATCAAACTAACCCCTAATCTAGAAAACCTTGTGGAAAAAAATCTTAACCCTCTCATAAAACAAATTGCTAACGACCTTAAGAGATGGAACATTAAAACCTTTTCATGGTTCGGCAGAGCCTCAATAATTAAAATGACGGTATTGCCTAGGCTCCTTTACATTTTTCATGCCCTCCCAGTCCAGATTCCGGCCTTTTATTTCCGTAAACTTGCCAATCTTCAAAGAACGTTTGTCTGGGCCAACAAAAAGCCCAGAATTAAACTCAAATTCTTACAACTACCAAAATTATCCGGAGGGATTGGCCTCCCGGATTTCCATAAATACTATCAAGCCACACATTTGACAAGAATTCTAGATTGGCATTGCCATGCTGGAAGCAAAGACTGGGTGGGTATGGAATTGGGTTGGAGCAATACCCCACCACATCATCTCCTCTGGACAAACTTCTGCAATATACCGTTAGAAATTAAGTCACATCCCCTAATAGCAAACACTTTAAAAAATTTTCAAAAAATTGCGACTAAACATAACATATCACCAAGTCCTAGCCCAATCATGCCTTTATTGAACAACCCCGACTTTCAACCTGGCATTAAAAACCATTCTCTAACCACGCAACAAGGAAGCGGGTCCGGGCCTATCAGGGTTAAGCACTGTCTCCGTGATGCATCACTCAAACCTTTCCACGAATTAAAACGAGAATGCTCTGCAAATGTGCCCTTAAATTTCTGGACATATTTGCAAATAAGTGATTATATCACGCGTAAGAAGCTCATCGATGCAGCATCCAGACCACTGACTGATTTTGAGGAGCTTTGCATTCAAGGCGATCGAGTTGAAGGAGCAACATCTCAATCCTATAAAAGACTGATTGCTACTCCTCCCGATTTTAAGGACCCATATAAAGCTTTATGGGAAAAAGAATTGGGATGCTCTTTTACCTCGGCCCAATGGGAGAAAGCATGTTATTTTTCCCATAAATGCTCACTGAGCACTAAGCTACAAGAGACCTCCTACAAGATTAGGACACCACACCCCAATTAAATTACATCAATGGTCCAAACATACTTCAGAAATTTGTTGGAGGTGTGGGCAAGAACCTGGCACTTTTATTCATTTATGGTGGGATTGTATAGCACTACAGAAATTCTGGAAGGACATCCGGAAGTAAGTGAAACACATCACGGAGACAAGGTTGACATTGGATGCAGCCTGCTGCCTATTACATATTAATTCATACCCATACAAGAGATATAAAAAGTCATTGACACAACACCTCTTGAATGCAGCTAAATCCTTAATTCCACTATCATGGAACTCGAAACATGTACCCACACTTAATGACTGGCTTACTAAAGTAGGACATATTCACGAAATGGAAGAAACACTTGCCATTAAAAATGAAAGGAATGATTTGTTTCATAACAACTTGCCTTCTGTGCACTTAAACCCCCTTCCCATCCAGACCAATTTTTAGCTTTCAGCGCTCTCACACTTTGACTGACAATTGAGCGGTCATGCTACACTGTACCCATATGAAATTTTTATTATTTTTTTCACACAAATAGAGCTTTCTTTTGGTGGTATGTAATCATCTCTGGGTTTTTTATTTTTTACAAAAAAAAAGAAAAAAGACAGAAAATTTTGAAAAAAAAAAAGTTTTTCTTATTTTCTGCGAGTAAATTTTGAAAATAAATACATTTTTCTCCTTCACTGATGTGCGCTGATGAGGCGGCACTGATGGGCACTGATAGGCTGCACTGATGGGCACTGATGAGGTGGCACTTATGGGCACTGATGAGGTGGCATTTATGGGCACTGATGAGGAGGTACTAATATGCCGCACTGATGAGCACTGATAGGCGGCACTGATGAGCACTGATAGGCAGCACTGATGAGCACTGATAGGCGGCACTGCTGGGCACTGATAGGCGGCACTGCTGGGCACTGATAGGTGGCACTGAGAGTTGGCACTGCTGGGCACTGAGAGACGGCACTGACGGGCGGCACTGATGGGCACTGATAGGCGGCACTGATGGGCACTGGCGGATGGCACTGATGGACACTGATGGGTGGCACTGATGAGCACTGATGGGCAGCACCATCAGTGCCCACAATCAGTGCCCATAGTGCTGCCAGTCAGTGCTCATCAGTGCCTAGATGAGCAGGCACTGACTGGCAGCACTATGGGCACTGATTGTGGGCACTGATGGGGGGGGCACTGTAGGCGGGCACTGTGGGCAATTTGTGTATTTGTTTTACCTCTTGTAATCAGGGCACTAGTGATCGGTGCCCTGATTACATTTTTTCTGTGTCCCCGGCGCTGGGCAGCTCCCCCTCCTTCCTCACCCTGCAGGCTCCGTGTGAGGAAGGAGCGCCGGCGATGAGAGATGATCTCATATGTTTACATATGAGATCATCTCTCATTGGATGGTCCGATCACGTGGTGAATGGCCGCTGTGATTGGCCATTCACCACGATCTGTGATCGGCCGTGTCCAAGGGACACGTCCGACACAGATTTTCCCCGATGCGCCCTCTCGGGAGCGCGCGGGGAGACTGCTTCTGGGAGGCCGTTTAAAAACGGCCTCCCAAAAATTCGAGTCCGCGCTTCAGTCGTATATAGGCTATAGCGCGGACCGGAAGCAGTTAAACAATGGTACCCTTGGCGAACTTTCACAGTATCACAGGAATACTTAGATCTCAAGAAAAACTGACTGTAAGATTGAAATAGAAAGTCATTTGCTGCTAAACTATCAGGGTGTCTCCCCCTCCTCCTTTCCTCTCCTCCTTCCCTCCTCTTCTTTCTATACTATTCATCACTTTTCTATACTTCTATATCTTTTTGGATGGACCACTGTTCGGGCCCATCTTTGATGTATCTCTGAAAAACAGTAACTATGAGGAACAACAATTACATAAAGTAACCCCAGGTTAAAAAGCAAATGAGAATATGCAATTGTTTTCTACAATAATTTAAACGTAAAGATTGCTATGTTTCATTTATAAGGATTCACACTCTGCATCTGCTGTTATATATCGCTTAATAACATTTGTTACTGAAAGAGACTTTCTTCTTTTTATGTTGAGTGCATGTAGCACTTTATTCATTGTATTGCACTATGTATGCCCTTTTTATTTTTCTAAATAAAGTTTATTATTGTGAAAAAAAAAAAAATATATAGTTTTTTTTTTTTTTTTCCAGAATTGTCACCCTTTTTTTGTTTATAATGCAAAAAATAAAAATCGCAGAAAAAAAAAGGACATCAATTTTATTTGGGTACAGCGTCACACGACTGCCAGGAATCGGGCAAGGTGTCCATGAGCACTCCTTGCAGGTTCCGGGGCGGCGGCAGTCACAGCTGACTTCCACTTCCCTTGCCTCTGCCCGCTTGTTGGTAGGACTGTGCCAGCAACCTAGCCAATCAGGTTCACTACTGTTCAAGTTGCACCTTGCGCATTGGTTGCCCTGCCTCCACACCCTGAGTCCTTCAGAGCGGAGGGCTCAGAAAAGGAGAACGGAAGGAACTTCCAAGTTCCTCCTCTAAACTGCTGCCCATGCCTGCCATTCCCGCCGCCGGTCTCAGCAGTGCACAGCGTGTCCCGGCCCACCCAGGCCCCAGCTTCTCATGAGAGACATGAGTAAGTCAACTCTTCAATCGTTCTGCACTGTGAGTGTGTGTCCTCCTATGACAGCGAGTCCAGAACTTTAAAAACGATCATTAAAGAAGATCTTTGGGGGACCCTGTCTTGCCTGCTCTAAATGGGGATCTATGGGGGACCCTACCTGGCCTTCTCTAAAGGGGGATCTATGGAGGACCTTACATGGCCTGCTGTAAAGGGGAAACTTTGGGGATGCTGGCCTGCTCTAAATTGGGATCTATGGCAACCCTGCTCTAAAGGGGGGGTCTATGCCATAGATCCCCCTTTAGAGCAGGGTCCCCATAGATCCCCCTTTAGAGCAGGGTCCCCATAGATCCCCCTTTAGAGCTCAGTTCCCTTAGATCCCCCTTTAGAAAAGGGTCCCCATAGATCCCCCTTTAGAAAAGGGTCCCATAGATCCCCCTTTAGAAAAGGGTCCCCATAGATCCCCCTTTAGAAAAGGGTCCCCATAGATCCCCTTTAGAAAATGGTCCCCATAGATCCCTTTTAGGGAAGTGTTAGCTCATCTCTCATCAGGAGGCAATTAAAAGATGATATACGGCCCTTCAGTGGCTAACCCCCCCTAGATAGTGAATTTTCCCTCATCTGGCCAGGAGGTGTGACGACACATAGCACTCAAACCTAGCGCAGACACAACTGATTTTATTGCAAGTTTCGCTCATATTTAAGGCACGTTTTGAGCGGGAAAGACTGCTCCAAACTGGTTTACAATTCATCAGTCAAATTAACAATAGAACATGTCTCACAGAAACAGTTACATGAAAAGGATTTTATTTCCCTATGCATTTGTGTCAATATGAGGTGTCTTGTATCTGAATCTGTGTTTTGTTGGAGAGTCGGTCCGTCTGTGTTCATCTTGCCTGATGTGTTAATGTAAGCAATTGTCAATTGTTTATGAGTGGTGTCAGTAATCTCTATGCAAAATGTCTTGTAATCTAAATGCAAAATATCCAACTGTCAAGTGTTCAAATGAATGAATGGAGAGGTGGTTTAACGTGTCGTCTAAATGCAAAATACAGCTGTCTGCTGTCCAGGGTGGATGAATGGGTGTCAGTCTGGCTCGTTACTATGTAAATGCAAGGGCCCACATTTCATCATAGAATGGGCATAAACTGAAAATATATATGAAATATAATAAGGCATGTTAATACAATCTTTACCCTAAAGAAAGATCTATGGGGACCCTGCTCTAAAGGGGGATCTATGGGGACCCTTCTCTAAAGCAGGATCTATGGGGACCCCGCTCTGAAGGGGGATCTATGAGGACCCTGGCCTGCTCTAAAGGGGATCCTAGGGGAACCCTGCTCTACAGGGAGATTTATCGGGACCCTGTTCTAAAGGGGGATCTATGGGGACCCTTCTCTAAAGGGGGATCAATGGGGACCCTGCTCTAAAGGGGGATCTATGGGGACCCTGGCCTGCTCTAAAGGGGGATCTATAAGGACCCTGCTCTAAAGGGTGATCTATTACGACCCTGGCCTGCTCTAAAGGGGAATCTATGGGGACCCTGCACAAAAGGGGGATCTATGGGAACCCTGGCCTACTCTAATAGGGGCATCTATGGGGACCCTGTTTGAAATTTGAAGATCTTTTAAACATTTTATAACAGTATACCACAAATAGTCTCTTTATAAATGTTATTTTAAACTTACTTGTAGAAATAGGCCAGAGAGTAGACAGTGTTTTTTTTTTTTTTTTTGATGGTTTTAATTTGAAATGTACCTTGGTGTCCTTCACTAAAATCTGTGCTTTGAAAAATATCCGCCACAGCCTTGGTCCATGCCTCACCCTGATGACCGCGCAATTGTTTGTTAAAGTAACGCAGTGCCAAATCATAAAAAATGGCCTGGTCATTAAGGGGAAAGTTTTCTGGTCCAGAAGTGGTTAATCAACAACCTTTCATTCTACTTTAGTGGTTACACCTTCTTTTGTACCTTTTATATCTGCCTGGCATTCGGTGTTTACAATCTGGGGCGTTGGTTGCTTGACGTAGTTACATAGTTAAGGAGGTTGAAAAAAAGACACCAGTCCATTAATTCAACCTGCACTTTGCTCCTCTGTGCGAGAGGAGATTTTTGATCTCCTCTTTGGATCAAAAAAAAAAATCCTTTTGATTTCCGTATATTATTATTCTCCAGAAAACATGGCAGGTCGTCAGAGGCCTCTAGATGAGATGAGAGATTATATCCGCACCTTCAGCCTAGATAACTTCCCCCATGGCAATCAGGGGTATCGGCGTGTTCTCCTGCAGCTGGTGGGTAATGTCGGGATTGGAAAGTCAGCTCTGATCAACTCCTGTAAATGTGTGCTGGATGACAGAGAGTTTATAATGTATGCTGAAGCAACAAATTCAATGAATGCAGTCACTTTTAATAGGACAGGGTATGAACTGACCCCAACCGTCACTATAGTGGACAACAGAAATGTGATGAGATTGAAAGGAGCGGAGATGGCAGAGGTGTACGCTCAGCTTGGTAAGAATATTTCTTTACAAATCTTCTTATAAAAGTATTTACACTTAGAACTGAAACGTCCATAAAGGAAGGACAAAACATAGAATACTTTAGGATAAGTACCTGCGCTGCTTAAACCGAAACCATAAACATAAACATCAGTTGTGCTAATAAATAAATATCATCATAAAGTGCTCGTGCAAATAACTGTGCAACTGTGTATATAAATATAATGTTACACTAAATATAACAGCATAAATATTATAAATAAACTCATATGTGTGACATATCATATATCAAAAGTAATTATAAATATAAAGTTCATAACAATAAATATCTTCCAAACTGAATAAAGTGCAAGTCTCTTGTGCTACTATAAGTGCTCCGTGCTCAAGGTGTATGGATAAAGTGCCGGTGCTCAGTCCTTGTGAGTTAGTGCTCCCCTCTCGGTCCCACACTCACCAGAAGCAGAGAGTAATATCGCCTTAAAACTGGTTGTATAAGGTAACCGCCTCTTATGGATCACCAACAGATATAAGCTGTAGATCTCCTGTGCCTCTATATCCAGGTAAATATCCAGGTGATGCTCCCCAGTATCATAAAAAGAAAAGGGCCATCATCGTGCAGTATGTTCTAAAAGGTTTATTTTCCACGCAATAAAAAGATACACTTACAAAACATAAAGAATCAATCCGCCTTTAGCAAACCCACGGGACGCCAAACGAATGGCCGTGCGTTCCACCCGTGTAACCGGAAGCCGGAAGAGGTTGCAGCCGGAAATGACGTACTACGTGTTCGGACGGCTTGACGCGTTTCGCTCCGCCAATCAGAGCGTTCTCCTTCTCTTACACGGGTGGAACGCACGGCCATTCGTTTGGCGTCCCGTGGGTTTGCTAAAGGCAGATTGATTCTTTATGTTTTGTAAGTGTATCTTTTTATTGCGTGGAAAATAAACCTTTTAGAACATACTGCACGATGATGGCCCTTTTCTTTTTATGATACTGGGGAGCATCACCTGGATATTTACCTGGATATAGAGGCACAGGAGATCTACAGCTTATATCTGTTGGTGATCCATAAGAGGCGGTTACCTTATACAACCAGTTTTAAGGCGATATTACTCTCTGCTTCTGGTGAGTGTGGGACCGAGAGGGGAGCACTAACTCACAAGGACTGAGCACCGGCACTTTATCCATATACCTTGAGCACGGAGCACTTATAGTAGCACAAGAGACTTGCACTTTATTCAGTTTGGAAGATATTTATTGTTATGAACTTTATATTTATAATTACCTTTGATATATGATATGTCACACATATGAGTTTATTTATAATATTTATGCTGTTATATTTAGTGTAACATTATATTTATATACACAGTTGCACAGTTATTTGCACGAGCACTTTATGATGATATTTATTTATTAGCACAACTGATGTTTATGTTTATGGTTTCGGTTTAAGCAGCGCAGGTACTTAGTTTTTCAGTATTGTTTGAAAGGTATCACCTTTTCTACCTAGCAGCAGCTTATGTATTTAATTTATTGATTTACTACTGAGTTATTGGTTTTATTTATATTCACCGAACCGAGGTTTCCTAAGCGCAAGCCCTTCACACTCTACTTTAGGATAAGGGTTATCGACACTCTGTAGCCATTCACCCAATGAAAGGGCCAAATGAGGTATTTTCTGCTCCAACCACCTCAATACCGGGAACTTTCACCCCCTTCCTGCCCAGGCCAATTCTCAGCTTTCAGCGCTGTCATACTTTGAATTGCGCGGTCATGCAACACTGTACCCAAATGCAATTCTTATCAATATTCAATATTCAAGACAAATAGAGCTTTCTTTCGGTGGTATTTATTCACCACTGAGTTTTGTTTTTTTTTTTTGCTACACAAACGAAACAAGTTTATAAAAAAAAAAAAGAGAATCTTCTTAGTTTCTATAATACAATTTTGCAAATAATGAATTATCTTTGTTCGCTGACGGGCACTGATGGGCACTGATGAGACGGCAATGATGAGGCAGCACGGCACTTATGGGCACTAATGAGGTGGCACTGATGGGCACTGATAAGCTGCACTGATGAGGCGGCACTGATGGGCACTGATGAGGTGGCACTTATGGGCACTGATAAGCTGCACTGATGAGACAGCACTGATGAGGCAGCATGGCACTGATGGGCACTGATGAGGCAGCACTGATGGGCACTGATGAGGTGGCACTTATGGGCACTGATGAGGCAGCACTGATGGGAACTGGTAAGCTGCACTGATGAGACGGCAATAATGGGGCAGCACTGCACTGATAGGCACTGATGAGGTGGCACTGATAGGCACTGATAAGCTGCATTGATGAGATGGCAATGATGAGGCAACACGGCACTGATAGGCACTGATAATGTGGCACTGATAAGCTGCACTGATGAGGCAGCACGGCACTGATGGGCTCTGATAAGCTGCACTGATGAGGCAGAACTGCACTAATAGGCACTGATAAGCTGCACTGATGAAACGGCATTGGTGAGGCAGCACAGCACTAATAGGCACTGATGAGGCGGCACTAATGAAGCTGCACTGATAGTTGGCACTGATATTATGCACTGATGGGCACTGATATGCTGCACTGATGGTCACTGAAATGTTGCATTGATGGACACTATTATGCTGTATTGATGGGGCTGCACTTATGATAAGAGCCATGATTATCAGTGTAAATGTGCTCTGTAACAGCAAAGCTGGTTATCAGCTTTCCTTTCCTCAGACAATGACTGCACTGAGAAAAGAAAATGTCAATAACTGGCATGTGCTTACGTGATCAGCTGTGATTGGACACAGCTGATAACATGGTAAAGAGCCTACGTCATCGGCTCTTTACCCTGATCAATGATGCACAGTGTCGGAAGGGACACAGCTCACCAGCGATCGCACGAGCTCACAGTGTGAAGGACGTCATATGATGTCCAGTCAGAACTGGAAAGCACCCATACAGTTGTCAAGCTACTATAGGCTGGGCGGGAAGGTTTTAAAGTAATGATTTTTACATTCGAACAGCACAGGGTAAAGCCTATTTACCTTCATTTTTATCCCCATTCTTACTTAATGTTCATTTTCACTGGGCGAATGGCTAAGCAAATTCTTTAAAGATCAACCCCTATGTGATTGTGCCCTGAATGCTGCAGGACACAGCACCACCGACTGGAGAAACCAGGCACTGCGGTTTGCACAAACACTAATATAAGTGTCGGTGTCCCTGTTGGTAGAAGAAATGCAGAAAGTCGGGGAGCCCAAGCCTTTTACTGACATTTGTTGCTTACAAGTTAAAATCAGCATTTTTGCTAGAAAATTACTTGGAGCCCCCAAACATTATATATATATATATATATATATATATATATATATATATATATATATATATATATATATATATATATATATATATATATATATATATATATATATATTTAGCAGAGACCCTAGAGAATGAAATGGCAATCATTGCAATATTTTATGTCACACTGTATTGCGCAGGAAAATACAATTTAATGAATTAAAAAAAAAATAAAAATAAGTTAGAAAATGTTTTTTGTATAATGTGAAAGATAATGTTACGCCAAGTAAATTGATACCTAACATGTCATCCTTTAAAATTGCGCACACTCGTGGAATGGCGACAAACTTCGGTACTTGAAAATCTCCATAGGCGTTGCTTTAAAAAAAAATCTATATTTACCTGTTTAGAGTTACAAAAGATGTTCTTGTGCTGATTGCTCTTGCTCTGACGATTGTGGCGATACCTCACATGTGTGGTTTGAACACCGTTTACATATTGCAGAAGTGATTTGCATGTGCGTACGCTTCTGCGCTCATACAAAGAGGGACGGGGCACTTTAATTTTTTTTTTTTTTTACTTAATTATTTTTTTTTTTTTTTACACTCTCCAATAAAAAAAAAAATAAAAAAAATTCTGAACTCTTTTATTGCTGTCACAAGGAATATAAACATCCTTTGTGACAGTAATAGGCAGTGACAGGCATCATATCCGCAGCCCCTGCATCTCCTGCACCATGCCCACAGCCCCTGCATCTCCTGCACCATGCCCACAGCCCCTGCATCATGTCTGGGCTGAAGCCTCTGCATATCCTGCACCATGCCCGCAGCCCCTGCATCTCCTGTACCATGCCCGCAGCCCCTGCATCTCCTGTACCATGCCCACAGCCCCTGCATCTCCTGCACCATGCCGGCAGCCTCTGCATCTCCTGTACTGTGCCCGCAGCCCCTGCATCTCTTGCACCAAGCCCACAACCCCTGCATCTCCTGCACCATGCCCGCAGCCCCTGCATCTCCTGCACCATGCCCGCAGCCCCTGCATCTCCTGCACTATTCCCGCAGCCCCTGTATCTCCTGTACCATACCCGCAGCCCCTGCATCTCCTGCACCATGCCCACAGCAACTGCATCTCCTGCACCATGCCCGCAGCCCCTGCATCTCCTGCACTATTCCCGCAGCCCCTGCATCTCCTGTACCACACTCGCAGACCCTGCATCTCCTGCACCATGGCAGCAGCCTCTGCATCTTCTGTACTATGCCCACAGCACTGCCTCTCCTGTACCATGCCCACAGCCCTGCATCTCCTACACCATGCCTGCAGCCCCTAAATTTCCTACACCATGACCCCGGCCCTTGCATCTCCTGCACCATGCCCGCAGCCCCTGCATCTCCTGCACCATGCCCGCAGCCCCTGCACCATGTCCACAGCCTCTGCATCTCCAGCACCATGTCCACAGCCCCTGCATCTCCTGTACCATGCCTGCAGCCCCTGCATCTCCTGTACCATGCCTGCAGCCCCTGCATCTCCTGTACCATACCTGCAGCCCTTGCATCTCCTGTACCATGCCTGCAGCCCCTGCATCTCCTGCACCATGCCCACAGCCCCTGCACCATGTCTACAGCCTCTGCATCTCCTGCACCATGTCCACAGCCCCTGCATCTCCTGTACCATGCCTGCAGCCCCTGCATCTCCTGTACCATGCCTGCAGCCCCTGCATCTCCTGCACCATGCCGGCAGCCCCTGCATCTCCTGCACCATGCCCACAGCCCTGCATGTACCATGTCCACAGCCCTGCATCTCCTACACCATGCCTGCAGCCCCTGCTTCTCATGCACCATGCCCGCTCCCCCTGCATTTCCTGCACCATGCCCGCGGCCCCTGCATCTCCTGCACCGTGCCCGCAGCCCCTGCATCATGCCTGCAGCCTCTGCATCTCCTGCACCATGTCTGCAGCCCCTGCATCATGCCCGCAGCCTCTGCATCTCCTGCACCATGCCTGCAGCCCCTTCATCTACTGCACCATGCCTGCAGCTTCTGCATCTCCTGCACTATGTCTGCAGCCCCTGCACCATGCCTGCAGCCCCTGCATCTACTGCATCATGCCCGCAGCCCCTGCATCTCCTGTACCATGCCTGCAGCCCCTGCATCTCTCTCTTATTTGTTACAAATATTTTTTTCCTTTGTGTATGTTTAGGGGACCAGGGGTCGAGAGGTGAGGATTGGGGGGGGGGGGTGGTGCCACAGAATTAGCTTACACAGGGTGCCTGAACACCTAAGGCTGGCCCTGGTGACAGGTACTCTTAATGAAGGGGGTCAGGGATCTAGAAGACCTCAAATCCCTCCTCTGCACTTAAAAGCATTCAAAACACCAAGTTGGGCTGTTTTGAATGCTGTAATTTTTTTAAAAAAATCTGGTGCCTTTAGGGCTCCAATACCCGGAAGCGATGTCATGACATTTTTACATTGGAGACCCGATCAGAGACCAGAATCCGGCTTTGTTCGTTTCTTTTGCCAGCCAGCGGACGTTCCGGCTTAGTCCCTCGGGTCTCCTGGTGGAACGGGAGACCCGGGTGAGCTGCAGAAGGCAGCGGGAGGGGAGGGGAGGGTAGGATGTCCCCCTTCTTGTAATGACAGCCCAGCGGCTGCTCAGCCACATTGGTTTGTCATTACAAGAAAACCGACCGTCGGCTCTAAACAACGGTATCGGGGTGATGTCTCTAGCTGCTTATCACCCCAAGACAAGCCCTTCAAGCCAAGGCCGCATATTTGTGTTCTGTTGGCGCAAAGGGGTTAAAGTGCAACTTCAGTCAGAAAATGTATTTCTGCTAGATCACCTTAGGCTGGCCCCTTGACACTGTCTCATCCTGCTCTGCACATGCTCAGTTGCTCTCCATTTTTAGGCACTGGATCAAATTTGTAGAGGCCAATTTGCTGACAGCCTAAAGATTTACTGATGCTCAGGAGCTCTGGGCTACAGCAAAATGGCAGCCTACAGCAAGAAGAAACAGGAATTATGCTCCCCGCTAAAGAACATTATTTGTTATCAGGTTGTTATGGGTAAATTTCAGCATTAAATGTACATTGTATGGAAGTCCAATTATTATTTACTCTTAAAAATATTAATGTAATTTCAAATGTCATTTTCAATTTTTTTTAAATCAGCAGTTTTTGTTAAAATAACACTTCGAGATCCTGCCATGAAGATCCTTATTCAGAAACTTCCTTTCATAGGGTGACAACTCTCTGTCCCAATTGTGCTCTTGTATTGTCATTAGTGACAAGTCCAACTGCTCTGGGTTTGGAAGGGGTTCAGCAAACTTCAAAGAACCTCATGCCAAACCTGAACCCCACTGAAATCAATGGGAGTCGGATCTGACAAAAAATGCCCAAAGAGATTTAGGACTTTTTAGGGCAATTTATTAATACATCAATTGTAGAAAAAAATCCAAGATAATTTTAATAATACAAATTTCTTAAAAATGCAATAAAAAAACATAGGCTGACCTTATAGCATGTTATATCATATTATATCACCTAAGATACTATCTACATCATCCCACATGGAACGAAATATAATGAAATAGTTCACAAGGTCATAATAGTAAGTGTGGGATATTTTCAATGCATTTCGAATTGCTTCTGTGTTTCAACTAGAGATCGGCCGATTATCGGCAAAGCCGATATATCGGGGGCCGATATGCACTTTCCCTGATATATTGGAATCGGCCCCTGAGGTTACCGATATTGCTGATAGTTCGGGAAAGTGCTTATAGTGGAGTGATGCCTGCAGCTAGAGGCATCGCCCCGGTACCGGCGTCCATAGCCGACGGTCGGCTGTCTTGTAATGACAATCGATGTGGCTGAGAAGTCACTCGGCTGTCATTACAAAGAGCGGGAGGGGACGTCCCCTCCTCCTGCCGCCTTCCGCAGCTCGCCCAAGTCTCCCATCCCACCGAGAGATCCGGGCAACCAGCCTGCATGGCCACCGAAGAGAAGACCCGATCAAAGCCACATTCGGCTTTGATCGGGTCTCCATGTAAAAACCCGTAAGTGATGTCATTAAATCACTTTCGGGTACTCGGCGCCAGATTAAAAAAAAATTACAGTATTCAAAACAGCCAAACTTGGCGTTTTGAATGCTTATAAGTTCAGAGGAGGGGTTTGGGGACTTTTAGACCCCCAGATCCCTCCACAAGAGTACCTGTCAAAAAAAAAATGTTTTTAATGTACGAAAATATCGGCCAATATTGGCCGATACCGATATGCGTTGACCAAAATATCGGTATCGGCAATAAAAAAACGATATTGATCGATCACTAGTTTCAACAATTCTTATCTACAAGAAATATAGAGGAATTACATCCCATAACATAAAAATTCGACATACATTTACACCAATATAGCCCATTTATTACTTACTGATATAAGGTAATGTTACATTGTGTTAGCTAATAAAACATTTTGGATCCCTCATCACACATGCCAGTGGCCAGACCTGGGACTTGTAGCTCCCCTACAACTTGTGCCTATTTGCCCCATATTGGCACTGTATCCCCTGTAGCATTTGCATTTTGCAGAGCAGAGTAGGACTGGCCAGAGAGGGATTACTTTGACCCTTAATCCATAGAATGCATTAACCCTCCTCTTATGTTAGAATTCCGTTACTATCCATGATGTTAGGGTCAGTTTTGACCCGTGTTTTAAATCAGCCATAAAATACCCTCTGAATAATTATTTATCATCAAATTTGTTTCTTACCTCTTGGTTACCTTGTTAGGCTTCTTTATCCTTGAAAAGATTGTTTTTAATATTTTTGGTGTGACCCCTTAAACCTTTCTTTTGATAGCATACCTTTCATTGTCAAATTGAAAAAATGGTAAAATAAAGTCAGCAACTCTGAAATGTATTGGTCCTATGTTTCTTCACTTTATTTAGAGAACCAGACAAGCAGGAAAAGAGATAGGCCCCTCCCTAACTACAGCTCACAGGGTTGAGAGGTGATTGGCTGTCAGTGTTACTAAGCAGAGAGAGTGTTTATGATTTCAGTTTTGGAACTTATTAGTGTCCTAAAATCCTATATTATAACTGGGTCAGAATTGACCCTAACACCATGAACGTCTTAATTTTCACCACAGTATTTTATAATTTAGTGAAAAGGATTCTTTTTCTATTACATTGTTTAAATAGAGGTTCCTGACAAAGTAAAAAAATCTTGATGCAATAAACAAATTTATGTGATACTTATAGACATTCAAAACCTGAAAACGGGTCGGTTCTGACCCTAACACAAGAGGAGGGTTAAAATAAAAAACCTTCTGCCTTTACAATTGCTTTAATCCAAGCCTTCCCCTGAACTAAACCAAGCTACACGCCCTTAACATGGGTAGGGTTGCTAGGAGGGACCCCCCAGAGAAGTAGCAAAGCACTTTGTCTCCAAGTTTATGGCCGGTGGTTGTGGGGGTCTGCAGGTTTTCAGCTCACAAAAAAAAACACAACCAATCCCAACAGCATTGCTTGCTAAATTGACTATATAATGGAGGGGGTGGGATAGTGGTGGCATCATTGCCCATATATGGCCATGTGGGGCTGGGGATTCATGGCCCTGTAAATAAATAGGCCAGGTGATGTCAAACACTGAGCTCATATCAACTTGTCATCCTATCAGACCACCTTCCTATAGAGACTACAAGTGGCCATTTGAGCGTCACCATCAGGAAACCCACTCTGAGAAATCCCATACAGCTATCACTGCACTGCATGTAGACAGGGAGTGGGTGCAAAGAGGCTGCAGGAGATCAGGTGGAACAAAGACTGAAATAAGGTGAAAACATTCATTTGAAAAATGGCAATGACTTAAAGCGGAGTTCCACCCAAAAGTGGAACTTCCGCTTTAGGGAGTCCTGACCCCCTGACATGCCACATTTGGCATGTCATTTTTTTGGGGGGGGAGCGGGTACCTAGTTTTGACAGGTACCCGCTCCCACTTCCGCTCGGAGCGCCGCGGCGCCCTGAACGGAAGTTCTCCTCTCCCCCTCCCTCCCTGCAATCTTCTGGGACACGTCAGAGGTCCCAGAAGATTGCCGGCCAATCACGGCGCGCAACGTGACTCGCGCATGCGCAGTGGGTACCCGGCTGTGAAGCCGCAAACTGTGACAGCCGGGTGCCCACAGCAGTGATGCCGGCGCCAAGGGAAGAGGATCGAGGCTTCGGGTGGCCGCATCGCTAGACCGTTGGACAGGTGAGTAAATGGCTGGAACTCCGCTTTAAGATACAGCACTGTATATACTCGCAGCTTCTCCTCTTCATGTGTGGTTTATATTATATTATTATTATTATTATTTCAGGTTCTTATATAGCTCTGTCAATTTACGCAGCGCTTTACATATACATTGTACATTCACATCAGTCCCTGCCCTCAAGGAGCTTACAATCTATGTACTCTAATGAAGTTGCGGTGTTTCCTGCATAATTTACTGATAGGTTGGTCTTGTTGTTACTATGAATTGTTCTTTTATAAAGAGGTTCTGTGTGTAACGTTGCAGTACTTTTGTAACTCAGTGATGAACAATGACATGCAATAATTTGTTTACAAACAAAGCCAGGTCATTACCTAAGCATAGGTGATAAAATGATAATATAATCAGGAACCACCCTGATAAGTTAGTCTGCCCATAAGTGACAGCACAGGGACTTCTGTGCACTGCTTAAAAACCACTTTCAGACCAGAGGATTTTGCTGCTCAATGACCAGGCCCTATTTTGCGATTCGGCACTGCATGAATTTAACAGACAATTGCGCAGTCATGCAACACTGTACCTAAAGAAAATTGACATCTTTTTTCCCCCCACAAATAGAGATTTCTTTTGGTGGTATTTGATCACCTGTGCGATTTTTATTTTTTGCGCTATAAACAAAAAAAGAGCGACAATTTTGAAAAAAAAAAAAAAACTGTATTTTTCACATTCTTTTATATGAAATTCTCAAAAAAAAAAAAAAATTAAAATCTAAATTTTTTAACAATTTAGGCCAATTTGTTTTCTGCTACATATTGGTAAAAAAAAATTGCAATAAGTGGATTTTGATTGGTTTGTGCAAAAGTTATTGCGTTTACTAACTACAGGAAAGATTTATGTAATTTTTATTGTTTTGGTTTTTTTTTACTAGTAATGGCGGCAATTTTTTGCAGGACTGCGACATTGCGGCGGACAGATCGGACCCCTGACTGACATTTTTGACACTTTTGGAGGGACCAGTGACATTACTACAGTAATCAGTGCTAAAAAATATGGACTGTTACTGTAATAATGACACTGGCAGGAAAGGGGTTAACAGTATTGGTGATCAAGGGGTTCAATGTGACCCTAGGGGAGTGATTCTAACTGTGGGGGGGGGGGGGCGTGGCTTGTGAAGTAATCACAGAGACATACGATCCTACATAGCAGGATCACATGAGCTCTGTGATCACTTCAGGGAGAATGACAGACGGCTGTGTTTACATCAGTCGTCTGTCCTTCTCTGTCAGCGGCGGGAGATCGGTAATCGGAGCTGCCTGACATCTGCACTGGATTCCCCGCTGACGAGCGGGGGCGGGATCGTGCCGCCAGCAGCACGTGGTCACCCCGTAGCTCCTCCCAAGCGAGCGCTGTACATGTACGGGGCTTTGTCTGGGAGAGCCAGCCTGCCGCAGTACATTTGCGGTGGCTGGAGGTAAAGTGGTTAGGATGTGACACAGATTAATGTTCCCTCTGCACCAATTGCAGATGCCAAGAGGTGAAACCAAAGTGAATGCTGAATGCTTATTTACATTTTTTTACAGGAAACTTCAGGCCTTTAAATGGGCCAATGAAGAAGGATTGGGAATTTAATGATTATATGACTGTGCTGGAAGATACGGAACTGAACCCGAACTATACAGACCTCACTGTTCCTGTACTTGTCTATAGGTGAGTTATCTGTGTCTATATCCATGAGCACTAACCTTCTGTACATACCCAGCAATGGGGTCAATTTACTAAAAGCGCAAAGAGCATTCTCTTATTAATGAATAATGTGAAGCTGTGGTCACTTCAATTACTCAATCATGGACAAGGTAAAATGTGTATTTTTTTAAATTTCCCTTCCGTGTGATTGGATATTTCATGTGAAGACAGCTACATCTTATCTTATCTACATCTTACTAAGCTAAAGGTACCTTCACTGCTTCTTCAGTAAGTTAACCCTAACACATAGTGAGCACCAAAAGAGGCTACATCAAAAAACGTTTAAAAAAGCATGGATGGAAGTCCCCCAGGATGTTACACTTACCGGACGGAATGGACCCCTAGACAGTACTGTGTAAGGGTCACACATGCTAAGGCTGCTCTGGAGCCGCGGTAATGCTTGGACTGTCCGCCGCCTGGTGTATCCTGGGAGTTGTAGTCTTCGAAGTGCAGGCGGTGAGGAGCATCACTTTCTAACTATAGAGGGAGGTCCCTTGGTGGTCCCAATCAGCCATAAGGATTATTGCCCGGATTCCTTGCCTGACTTAGCCTGTGTGACCCTTACACAGTACTGTCTAGGGGTCCATTCCGTCCGGTAAGTGTAACATCCTGGGGGAGAGGAAAAGTCACCTTTTTTCACCACACCATGGCAGCATGAATTTGCACAAAATTTCCAGCACTTTTTTTTATCTTGGTGGAGTACCTTTCACTGCCTACCTGCTGAAGCACTTTTGTAATTTATGGATTTTTTGATTGACTTTTAGGATTTATGGACTTACACTTTTATGAACTTTGTTTATTCACTGCACAGGGTGCAAGCCAGTGTTCTTATTGACAGTTGTTTTATATTGGTATATCTGTCTCCTATATTTATTTATTATTTATTTATTCATTCATCCAAGGCACTTTAGTGGTTCTTCACCAAATGCTAATCACAAATCAATTTTGCGCTGTTTCTTTATACTATCAAGTATCTCTCATGGTTTAACCACTTTACCACCGGAGGATTTTGCTGTCTTCCGTCCAGGCCACTTTTTGCGATTCGGCGCTGTGCGACTTCAACTGACAATTGTGCGGTCGTGCGACGCCGTACCCAAACGAAATTTACGTCCTTTTTTTCCCACAAACAGAGCTTTCTTTTGGTGGTATTTGATCACCTGTGAGATTTTTACTTTTTGCGCTATAAACAAAAAAAGAGCGTTTATTTTGAAAAAATAACAATATTTTTAACATTTTTTTATATGAAATTCCCCCCCAAAAAGATGTAAAAACCAATTTTTTTAAAAATTTTTGGCCAATTTGTTTTATGCTACATATGTTTGGTAAAAAAAATCGCAATAAGCGTATTTTGATTGGTTTGCGCAAAAGTTATTGCGTTTACTAACAAAGGGAAAGATTTCTGTCGTTTTTGGTGTTTTTTTTTTTTAACGCGTAATGGCGGCGATCTGCGATTTTTTTTGCGGGACTGCGACATTGCGGCGGACAGACCGGACCCCTGACTGACATTTTTGACACTTTTGGGGGTACCAGTGACATTACTGCAGTAATCAGTGCTATACATATGCACTGTTACTGTAAAAATGACACTGGCAGGGAAGGGGTTAATTTTATTGGAGAGGGAGGGGTTAATGTATGCCTGGTGCTTACTGACGTGTAGGGGGGGAGGTGACTGTGTGAGACATGGACAGATCGGATGTCCAGCTATGCTGAACAGTCCGATCTGTCACTCCCTGTCACTATGGAGATCCGCCCGCTGTGTTTACACACAGCGGGCGGATCTCCAGACTCGATCCCCGACGATCGGGTAAGAGCAGCGGCGATCGCCGCTGCTCCTCCCCTGGCCCGACTCCCGCTGTGAATGAAAACAGCGGGAGCGAGCCTCCGGCGGCGCGCAAGCGCCGCCCAGAAGGGGGAGTGTCCAATCACGTTAATACTACGTGGCTGGACGATAACGAACCACTCTGCCGCAGTAGTATTACTGTGAGCGGTCGTAGAGTGGTTAAAGAAGTGGGATTTATCTTTCATGCTACCGTATGAATAGTGTAGGAGAGAACAAAGAAAAGAGGTGCCTCTGAGTGTAGACTGTAGGTTAAAATGTATTTCAAATAAATAATAAAACTCACACGGGGGGTGCACAAGAACGAGGATTTAGGATGTAGTGCCCAAAAGGACGTCCAGAGGAGTAGGGGCTGTGACGCCCGTGCTGGTGCCGTGTCTCTCAGGTCCCACTGGATCCGGCCGGTGATCGAGTTAGATGAAAGAACCGCTGAGACAGAGGGTTGAGACGTGCGATGGAGAGCAGTGTCAATCCTCTGACATCACAAGTCTGTGACGCGTTTCAGAGCATGCGCGGTAGGTGTAAAGTAACAATATGCGCTCCTTTGTCAAGCTCTTTGTCAATTTGTACAGAACAACCCTGTGTACAGAACACCTCCAGGTCACCATATTGTATTGCAATTTTCATAAAATTACAGCGGCTGCAGATTGAAAAGGAAAGGTCATTTTTAATAACATTCAATCACAATATGACTTATGTCACAATTGTATACGCAGGGCTTCCCAAACTTTTTTTGGCCGGGACCAACTTCTGAATACAGTAATTTTTGGGGACCCACTTGCTTGTAATTGAATATTCTAAAGCGCTACGGAATTTGTTGGCGCTAAATAAATGCAAATATTAATAATAATAATGCATATTTTAAAGGGAGGGGGGTGTTACATTAAAAATACCAATCAATTTATTTTTGAATGCACTTAATATTTAAATAAATATAAGGCTATATGGCACTCACCCTCCTTCCTCTACCAGTGGTCCACAGTGAAGGTGAAGTCCCCGGTTTGCCCACTCCAGGGCCCAGCACACCTCACCCAGAGTCTCCATGATGAGGAGCTCTATGCTGGTCTTGGTGTCCTGGCTCTTCTCCTTCAGATCCTCTACTGGGGTCACAGAAGCTGCCATGAACTCCTGACACCGCCGGGCCATCTGGTCCTCCTATGACACCAAGGCTGCTGTCTCTGTCCGCTATAGCTGAGAGAATCCCGCCGCCAGTCTAGCCACCACCGCTGCTGCCAGCAGAACCGAGGAGCTGGCTCTGCACCCCATGAACATATCCTACATAACAGCTCACATACGTACTCACTGATGCAAATATCCTCCTCATGGGAAATGCAGACCAGCCTCCATAAACTGCATGGGCGGGGTCCTTAATCCATCGCGATTTGACTGCTCTGGCTCTCTGTAATTTGCGCGGGCTCGCACAGCGCAATTTAAGTGGGCCCGCTCTCAGTGATTTCCGACTCATCGCGACCCACTCAAATGCAGCTCGCGACCCACCAGTGGGTCCCGACCCACAGTTTGGGAACTCCTGCGCTATATTATATTTTTTTTATTTGCTATTTTTTTCCCTACGAAAGTGGAGTTACCCTTTAAATAGTCTTTCTGCCCCTGGCCCTCCTTCAGAACTTTTCTTTAATCTCTAGGGGCTGCGGGATTACTCCACCTTCACCCAACGGTATTTCTGCCCAAGGGCCCCCTGCTGACATGATGGGGTCTTGTCTTGGTACATTAGATTAGCCTTTTTCAACCAGGGTGCCTTAAGCTTTCTTTAGGGGTGCCTTGGCAAAATGCCTAAAAATTGCCCAAAAATTGTATACAAGCCGGTGGGTGGATGAAACCCACCTTTTAGTTACACATAGTCACAGGTTTTCATTGTGCACCATTAAGATTGTCTAGCTTCCAATCTCCTAATGACCAATGACCTCATCCATTGATAAGGGGGATGTCAGTCGCCTATAAGGTTCGGTTTCCACTAGTGCGACTTGCGGTGCGACTTGACACATGTCAAGTCGCACAGCAAGTCAAAACCCATTGTCTTCAATGGGGCCCGTTTCCACTGCCGCGGCTTTAGTTGCGGCGACTTCAAAAGTAGATCGTGCACTACTTTTGAGCGCGACTTCCCTCTATATATGAGGGAAAAGTGTAACTGAAGCCGCAGTTTACTTTCGCTACGAAGTCGTGCTAGAAGTAGCACGACTTCGTAGCCGCACTAGTGGAAACCGAGCCTAAAGCATCCTTGCTTGACCCTTCTTTGCTTCTCTCCTATCCGCTTTGGGGACACATTAGCTAAGTGATGGAGAAAAACTTAGGAAGAAGAGAAACTTTGGAATACTAGTCAGTACCAGTTTGCAACTCTAACGTTGGGTCTCCTACATGTGTGGATGATGGTGCATTATGTAAAACTATTAGAATAGTATTTACATTTTAGGATGGGGTGCCTCAAGACTGCTCATAATTTTAAAGGGTTCCTCGAAACTGTCCATAATTTTGGAGGGTGCCTTGACTAAAAAAGGTCAAGAAATACTGCACTATATAACCTAAAGTCAGTATAATGTAAAGGCAAAGAAACATTAAATTGCTACACTGTACCATAGAAAAAGGTTCTTCTTATCACATGGGTTATCATCTCTGAACCTGGCTGTTTCTTGTTATCTATTTGTATATTACATTTGAGGTTACAAAGGAACCGATATCAATCATTCAAAAGAGTGTTTCACTAATTTTAACCCCTTCACGCAGACATAACACAATTATGCGGCCTTACGGAAGTAGGCTTTTTGCCGTGGGGTATATACTGTATATGCGTATCTTTCTTTGTGCTGGGTGGGCATCGCAATGCACGTTCCCAGCACAGAGACCGTACTAACGATCAGAACTCCTGATTCCAGGTCACCTGATCGCTGTGGTAGCCTCTGATTGGCTATCACAATGATGAGTCACTGTGAAGCCCACCCCTGTGTTTCTCTTTCTGTAAATGGAAGAGGAAAGATACATTGTATCTTTGCCTCTCCTTGCAGAGATAAAAAAGTGTGTTGAATAAAACATTAAAAATAAATGCATAATAATAATAATAATAATAAAAAATAAAATAAAGAAAGAAAATATACCTAGATCAAGGTTTGAGGTAGGTCAATGCCAGGGTTAGTGTTTGTATATTTTGTGCAGGATTTTTGAAAATAATTTTTTTTTAAATGATCGTCCGTGTCAGTTAGAGGTTTATTTACTAAGGCTAGAGAGGGCAAAGTTACAATTCTGCATAGAAACAAATCAACTTCCAGGTTTTATTGCTGAAGCATAATGAAAGCTAGAAGCTCGTTGGTTGGTGACTAATTTTGATCTCTCTAGCTTTTAAAAAAAAAAAAATTTCCTGGCCGAGGTTATAGCAACCAAAAAGACCAATTTCCTTACCAATAATACCAAGGGAATCTGCCTGATAGGTTCAAAGGGCTGCCTCTGCAACGCCGAGAGTACAAGATTCAGATCCCAAGGACACAGGGGTGGCTTAATTGGCGGAACCATGCGAATCACACCTTGCATAAATGTCAGCACCAAAGAGTGCGTCGCTAAAGGTCTCTGGAAAAAAAAGACAAGGCTGAGACTTGACCTTTAATGGTCCCTAATGCCAATTTTAACCACTTACCGCATACTAACGTAGGTCTACGTCGGTAAACTTTGCGGTAGTGTACCGGGATGATGCCTCTAGCTAGAGACACCATCCCGGTACCGTGGTTTGAAGCCGACGGCTGGCTTTCCGTCGGTACCGACCGATACGGCTCGGGAGCCGCTCGATCGGTACCCGGGGGAGCAGGAGGGGATTGTAGGCGGCAAATTTGAAAATCGGCTGTATGCAAAAACGCCGTTTTTGGCGTTTTGCATACAGGGAAGTGTAGCAGAGGGGTCTAGGGTCTTTTAGACCCTCGATCCCTCCATAAAGTGTACCTGTCACACATATTGCTGTCACAAGGGATGTTTACATTGCTTGTGACAGCAATAAAAGTGATCAGATTTTTTTATTTTTTTTTAAACTGTAATAAAGTTAAAAAAATAAATAAAATAAATGGGAAAAAAAAATAAAAATTTAGCTGCCCCCGTCACTGTTAGCTTTCTGCCCATGTCAGGATGTGGTTCACCTCTTTCTGAACCAATTGGCTCTTGGTGCCCCCCCCCCCTGATGGTTGATATACACCACCAGGGTTGCATTGTCAGACTGAATCCTGACAGGACACCCCCGCAACCTGGTTGTCCAATGACACAGCGCCTAACGGGCTGCCCTGGTTTCCAAGATGTTGATGGGTAAGAGTCTCTCTACCGAGACCAAGTCCCCTGGACAGAAAGACCCTCCAAGACAGCCCCCCAGCCAATCAGGCTGGTGTCTGCAGTTACAACCTTCCAGGTTACTGGCAAAAAAGATTTTCCTTTGCTTAGGTTGATGAGAACCATCCACCAAGACAGATCCTGCCTGACCCCTGGATCAAGAGATATAGGGGAATCCAACGTTTGGACCTTCTTTTCCAAGCAGAGAGAATACTGTTCTGAAACAGTCTGGAGTGGAATTGAGCATAAGGGACTGCATCGAAAGAGGCCACCATTTTGCCCGATAGTATCATGCATAGTAGTATGGAGAGAAATTTTTTTCTGCCTGAACCAGACTTCTTAGGGCTACAACCTTTTTTGACTGCAAAAAAACATTTTGCCTGAATTGTGCGAGAACCAGACCCAGATATTCCAAGACTTGAACAGGCTGTACCCACAAATGTTCCAGGGCCTGGAACAAGGAATTCCTTTTTACTTGGCAAACAGGGTCATTTGAACCCAGAAACCGAGAAGGAGGAAACTCAGGGAACGCTCTTATGTAGCCCCGTGCCACTGTGGGCAAGACCCACCTGTCCTGCACCACTCCTCTCCAAGTTGCTGAGAATTGTAGGAGCCTTCTCCCTACCCAAACGAGTGGTGGAGCCCCCTCATAAGGTAGATTTGGAACCTGATTTAATGGGCCTTTGGACCCAGGGTTTTTTCTGACCTTGATTTTGAGGTCTTCTAACCCCTTGCGGCTGAAGCCGTTGGAACTGCCTATAAGCTGACATGTTAGGAGGTACCATAACACTTGGAGCTTTAAAAGATGGATGTTTAATCCTTCCTTTTGTCACTGTGTGTAGCAGAGTTAACGCAGCTAATGAGGCAAAATTTCTGCAGTACCCAAATACACTATTATGATAGTATATTGTTATATAACACCCTGCTTTAATCTGTTGTTTTGGGGGGGCCACTGGTCTATCACACCAGTCATAAAAAAAATTGGCCAGTAACTTTTGTCACTGTGTGTAGCAGAGTTAACGCAGCGAATGAGGCAAAATTTCTGCAGTACCCAAATATACTATTATGATAGTATATTGTTATATAACACCCCGCTTCAATCTGTCGTTTTGGGGGGCCACTGGTCTATCACACCAGTTATAATACTTTTTTTAAATTGCATTTGTCACTCTTTGTAGTTGTAGTATCACTGCAGAACCGCTCAGCACACCAGTCACAATGCTGCATAATACAAATCCACTATAATGCTTTCTATATTAGAAAGTATATTATAAGTGTATTACACCCCTATATAGTGCACTGCACACCAAAGAATAGTACACCTTCACCAGTCCTTAAAAGGACTTTTGTGGACCTATTAGCTAGCAATTTGTGTCACTAAAAGTCTGTCCCTGCTCCACACAGCAAACATCTCCATACACTGACAAAATACAGAGTGTAAAATGGCAGCCAGCTCAGGTCTATTTATAAGGTAGGGGGTATGTCCATGTGCTGAAATGTCTCAATTGGCTGTCCTGTTCCACCTGATGGATGTTTCGTGGGTCAAAGTTCTTCACAATGCAAAAGAATATGGAGGTCGCGAATATGGCCATTTGTTCGCATGTTCGGCGAACGGCAAACAAGCAAAGTTTGCCGCGAACCAACCGCTGGGCGAACTGCAAGGCCATCTCTACTGTTGAACTACTTGCTACCATACATCTTAAACTTAACCCTATTGTTACTAAGAGGTCTGTCGGTGCAGTCGTTTTTTAACTGTGTTTGGTAGCCTACATTTGCTATTATAGAGGCCCTGGTCATTTATTAGTCTTTTTGTATGTTTATCAGTAGCACACTACATCATTCAAAAATCTATCCATGTGTGCATATTCTGAGCTATTTACTGTATATCATTTTTACTTTTTTTCTTTTTTTTTTTTTTTGTTATCTGCAGCTCTTCTTTAGAACTCGGCTCTGATCAAGAGAAGATGCAAACATTTCTGAGGGAGGGCAAACTGATGACAGGTGAGATTTTCACAAGGAATCTCGGCAGGAGGGTCTAATTTATAAACTGCTAAATGATCAGACCACTAAGCTAAAAGAGCGTAATTTTCCATAATGACAGTTATTTTCCGTAATGGGGTGATAGGAGTTGAAAATAACTGTCATAGGGATGAAAGTAATACATTATTATGGTGGGGGGTAAACTGTTTCCACTCTGACCTTTTAGGATACATGAAAAATGACAGAATTTGGCATTGATGGGGAATCCTGGAAACTCAAGTACAGTGTTTATATTCGGTAATAAACTATCCAACAAATTGTATCATGGGGGTACTTTACGGCACTAAATATAATTAAAAAACAGGAAAATATCTATAAAATAGTTCTTTACATCTTTATTACATACATAAAACCGTATCCCAGACCAGTAGTCTCCATACTGTGGCCCAGGGGCCGGATGCAGCCCCTTTCTTTCTTTTATCCAGCCATTGGGACACTATACCTCCAAGCGACACCAATGATGGGGCACAGGGCCGGCCTTTGGGGTGTGTGAGCTGTGCAGCCACACAGGGCGCCATGGGCAACAGGGGCACCGTGCGGCCATCACAGCTCGCAGATGATCAGGCCACACAGCGGGAGGTAAGCGGCGACCGCGGCCTGGACAGGGTCAACACAGGCTGCGGCTGCCGCTTACCTCCCGCCGTGCAGCCGTGTCTCGGTCTCCTATAGCAGCAGGGCTGAGCTCTGTATCTCACACAGCTCAGCCTCTGATCCGCCGCCGCTGACAGATCCCTTCTCCTCTCTGCAGGAACGCCAGAGGAGAGAGATCGCCAGATCCTCCTCCCCCCCGCCCCTTCTCCTCCTCCTCCCGCCCCTTCTCCTCCTGGGTCTGCCCCACCGACACTCCCCGGGATGTGTGGGCGGGAAGTTTAAAGAAAAAAAGAAAAGCTGCAGACAGTGAGGTAAGTAGGGTCTCTCTCCTGCAAAAAATGTAAGGGGGGCTCTGTGTGGGGGGTCTCTGATGTAAGGGGGGGCTTTGTGTGGGGGGTCTCTGATGTAAGGGGGCTCTCTGATGTGGGGGGTTTCTTATGTAAGGGGGGGCTCTGTGTGTGTGGGGTCTCTGATGTAAGGGGGCTCTGTGTGGGGGGTCTATGATGTATGGGGGTCTCTGATGTAAGGGGGGGCTTTGGGTGGGGGGTCTCTGATGGAAGGGGGGCTCTTTGTGGGGGGATCTCTGATGTAAGGGGGGCTCTGTGTAGGGGGGTCTCTGATGTAAGGGTGGCTCTGTGTGGGGGGTCTCTGATGTAAGGGGCTCTGTGTGGGGGGGGTCTCTGATATAAGGGGGGCTTTGTGTGGGGGGTCTCTGATGTAAGGGGGCTCTGTGTGGGGGGTCTCTGATGCAAGGGGGACTCTGTGTGGGTGGAATCTATGATGTAAGGGGGCTCTGTGTAGGGGGGTCTCTGATGTAAGGGGGGCTCTGTGGGGGGTCTCTGATGTAAGGGTTGCTCTGTGGGGGTCTCTGATGTAAGGGGGGCTCTGTGGGGTTCTCTAATGTAAGGGGGTCTCTAATGTAAGGGGGGCTCTGTGGGGGTCTCTGATGTAAGGGGGGCTCTGTGTGGGGGGTCTCTGATGTAAGGGGGCTCTGTGTGGGGGTCTCTGATGTAAGGGGGGCTCTGTGGGGGGTCTCTGATGTGTGGGTGATCTCTGATGTAAGGGGGGCTCTGTGAGGGTCTCTGATGTAATGCAGGGCTCTGTGAGGGTCTCTGATGTAAGGGGGGCCTCTGTGAGGGTCTCTGATGTAAGGGGGGACTTTGTGAGGGTCTCTGATGTAAGGGGGGCTCTGTGAGGGTCTCTGATGTAAGGGGGGGGGGCTCTGTGAGGGTCTGTGATGTAAGGGGGGCTCTATGAGGGTCTGTGATGTAAGGGGGCTCTATGAGGGTCTCTGATGTAAGGGGGGGCTCTGTGAGGATTTCTGATGTAAGGGGGGCTCTGTGAGGGTCTCTGATATTAGGGAGGCTCTGTGAGGGTCTCTGATGTAAGACGGGCCTCAGTGAGGGTCTCTGATGTAAGGGGGGCTCTTTGAGGCTCTGTGAGGGTCTCTGATGTAAGGGGGGGCTCTGTGAGGGTCTCTGATGTAAGGGGGGGCTCTGTGAGGGTCTCTGATGTAAGGGGGGGGCTCTGTGAGGGCCCTGATGTAAGTGGGGCTCTGTGAGGGTCTCTGATGTAAGGGGGGGGGGGCTCTGTGAGGGTCTCTGATGTAAGGGGGGCCTCTGTGAGGGTCTCTGGTGTAAGGGGGCCTCTGTGAGGGTTTCTGATGTAATTCAGGGCTCTCTGTGAGGGTCTCTGATGTAAGGGGGGGCTCTGTGAGGGTCTCTGATGTAAGGGGGGGCTCTGTGAGGGTCTCTGATGTAAGGGGGGGCTCTGTGAGGGTCTCTGATGTAAGGGGGGGCCTCTGTGAGGGTCTCTGATGTAAGGGGGCTCTATGAGGGTCTCTGATGTAAGGGGGCTCTATGAGGGTCTCTGATGTAAGGGGGGGGGCTCTGCGAGGGTCTCTGGTATAAGGGGGGGCTCCATGAGGGTCCTCGATGTAAGGGGAGCTCTGTGAGGGTCTCTGATGTACGGGGGGGCTCTGTGAGGGCCTCTTACATTGTATTGCCGACAATTTAAATGTAATTTTATTTTTCTTTATAAATGTCAGTTTTGCTGCAGAAGGTTCTATACCCGGTACAGATGCGCGACTTTATAAGCAAACTAAGGGGGTCCCCCGGGCACTATATTTAAAGGAATTTTTAATTTTTATTGTTTCACTTTAAGCATCATTAAAATCACTGCTCCTGTGAAAACAATCTTTTTTAAAAAACATTTTTTGCATTAATACATGTCACCCAGAGCAGTAACCAGGCCCCCATGCCCTTTTTATGGCCAATATCTCGCATATAAACCTTCAAAATGGGTACTTTTGATTTTTCAAGTTTGAGTCCTATAGACTTTAATAGAGTTTGCGGATCGGGTGCAAACATTTTACATGTTCGGGAGTTGTGGCGCGAACCAAACTGGGGGAGTATTCGGCCCATCATTACATTCTGCTAATTCAGCTCATACTTCCAGATGCTCAAACACTGAAAAGGGGGGAGAGAAAGGGGGGCTGTACTCCCTGTAGAAACAGTCCCAGGAAGGGGAAAATTGAGGTGGGCGGAAAATTTGGATTTTAAGGATACCATAATGCAAAAGATACTTCAATAATAAAATATTTATACAAAATGTTATTGAAAAACAATATTTGCATTAACATGGACAGCATGTCTGACATTGATGCATAACACCTTTCATTTGATAAATTTGATAAAGGTGTTATGCATCAATGTCGGACCTGATGTCCGTTTTAATGTAAATATTGTTTTTCAATAAAATTGTGTATAAAGATTTTATAATTGAAGTATCTTTTGCATTATGGTACCCGTAAAATCCTAATTTTTCTCCCTCCTCAATTTTCCCGTTCCTGGGACTGTTTCTACGGGGAGTACAGCCCCTTTTTCTCTCCCCCCCTTTTCAGTGTTTGACTATATGACCTGGATGTTGGAACCTATTACCCTCTTGTATACC
>NC_138773.1:13338668-13341168 GCF_965119305.1 Pelophylax lessonae | reverse complement strand
GAAAATTGTACAACAAAAGTTGAACATGTATGGCCAGCTTAATGGGCCATACACAATATAATGCCTCGTACACACGTACCGATCTTCGGCCGTAAATATTCGGCCGACGACCGATCGGCCAATTGTAGGCTTGTTAGTATGATGCTTCCGACAGCCGACAGCGCATTTTCGGCCGAACAGAATCTGTCGTGCAGGCATTAAAATTTTTGTTGGCCAACACCAGAACGGCCGATTGTTCGCCAGTCAGTACAGAATTCGGCCGACAATCGGCTGATTTGCAAGACTGGGCATGCTCAGAAAAGAAAAAACACAGGGAAAGTTAACCATCACATGACATCACTTCTGCAGTCGTCTGTTGTTGGCCGACAAAATTCGTGTGCAGTCTTTTGCAGTTTTCAACAGACAGGACAGCCCTGGACAAAAGACAGCCGATCGTTCGGCCGACGATCAGTACGTGTGTACGGGACTTAAGATTTTCTGAAGACTTTTTCCTTTAGATTTACCAAAACCAGATAATATGAGGTCAAACCTAAACACTTTCAATTTGTATGCAATCTGGCAGGCCCTTGCACTACATAGAAAAGGTAAATCTGAAGGAAAAAGTCTTCTGAAAATCTTATAGTGTGTAGGGCCATACATGTTCAATTTTTGTTGTACAATTTTCTGATAGATTAACCACAAACCACATAATGTGATGTCAAAGCTAAACAACACTTTCACTTATCCAATTAGGCAGGCCTTTGTACTACATACTTGAAGGTAAATTTCAAGAAAATTGGACAGAAAATTGTAAGAAAATTGGATCATGTATGGCCATACACACTATAAGGTTTTCTGAAGACTTTTTCCTTCAGATTTACCTTTTCTATGTAGTGCAAGGGCCTGCCAGATTGCATACAAATTGAAAGTGTTTAGGTTTGACCTCATATTATCTGGTTTTGGTAAATCTAAAGGAGAAAATCTTCAGAAAATCTTATAGTGTGTATGGCCCATTAGTCTAAATGAAAAAGCCACTTTGTGCTCATTCTGAGATTACTGAAAGCATTTCCTATGTGTGTTGACTTGATGTAGTAATTTTTTATATATATATCTATATATCTTTTTTTTGGGTTGTTGAATTCTGAGTTCTGGGTTTGCACTGCATATGTTCAATCAATTTGCAAATTCTCAGATTTGCAAGCTCAAACACTGCTATTTTTCAGAGTGTAATGTGGCTCTATATAGGAAGCAACAGTAATATGGCCCCCCACTCAACAAATATAATAATTTCACACATATACAATGTTTTATTTTTGGGGTGTTGCTTGTCATATATAACAACAGACAGTTGTAGGTAGTTCAGGGATTTGAACACCCAAATACATTGTTGCAAGGCAGCTGTGCTAACCACTTGGATATTTTGGTCAGTTTATTTAATCAAGCTCAAGCTCAATACATATTTGCAACATTTTTGCAAAACACAATTTACACAAACATAATCACTTTGTTACATTTATTTCATAATATATGTCACTGATAGTTTCTTAGCCTATCAATTTAAGTTTAAAATACTAATTTTTCACAGAAATAAATGTTTTAAACACCTATATATAACTTCCAGCATGCAGGATTATTTTTAAAAATTTGTTGATTATATACAGTTTTACTAAACTAGGTTAATTATTTGGGAATTGTGGTCTCTGAGGTTTTTTTTGTTTTTTTTGTTGTTTCTTGTTATCTTTATACCAAGCATACATGCACTGGCACCTTAAGAGCCCATTCACATTGAGGCGACACGACTTCGGGGGGTGACCTGTGAAGTCGCGTGCACCGCTGTGCACCGCGACTTGCAGAGACTTCACATACTGGAAGTCTATGCAAGTCGCTCCGAGGTCGCCCCAAAGTAGTACAGGACCCTTTTTCTAAGTCGGAGTGTACTACTCAATGGACCGTGACATACTGCGACTTGTCAGGCTGACAAGTCGCCTGACAAGTCGCGCTAATGTGAATGGGCTCTAAAAATTAATATAGTTTGATTAAATTAGTCCATCAAAAAATTTTAATAAATAAAAATTATTTGAGCTTGAATTGGGTATATATATCATTATTTTTTTTTTAAAGTACAAATCACACATGCTTTGAAAAAAATGTCATTAGCTTTAGGTAGTTAAGTGGTTAGCACCGCTGCCTTGCAACAGTGTATTTGGGTGTTCGAATCCCTGAACTACCTACAACTGTATGTTGTTATATATGACAAGCAACACTAATACGGGTTCTCCCCAAAAATGAAACATTGTATATGTGTGAAATTAATATATTTTTGGGGTTGGTTAGATATAGGAAGTAACAATAATATATTGTTTTTTGCATATATATATATATATATATATATATATATATATATATATATATATATATATATATATATATATATACATATGCAAAAAAACATATATTATTGTTACTTTCTATATCTAACCAACCCAAAAATATATTAATTTCACACATATACAATGTTTAA